>NC_082652.1:90149168-90261668 GCF_028023285.1 Balaenoptera ricei | reverse complement strand
TTCTTCCAATACGGAAAACAATGAACTCTACGTTCTATTTCAGAACATCATTCCTTAGTCACATCGACCTGTCTCCAGAGGCAGGACAAGAGGAAGACGGAGACCCTAGAGGCCTGTGCAGACACACACAGGTGGCACACTCTGCAGTGTCCTCAGCACATTCTGCCGGGGCCTCAGCATCAAGTCAGCAGAGAGGCAGATGAAACCAGTGGTGGAAACTGAGAAAAATACCTGTAATGTGGAGCGCAGTCATTTAAACAGGCATTCAAGACAAAGCTTCTTCTGACTGAAAGTAGCACCTTTCATCTTGGGATGAAAAGGCCTCCATTTCCTAGGACAGAGCTCATCCCGATTTCTTTCTCAGATACTGCTGGAGGCTGACCAGGACTCAGCAGGCGAGGTCAGCCCCAGGCCACCCAAATCCCTGGTGAGAGCGGGGTCCTTCCTGAGATGCGCCTCTCTGTGATGGCGGCTCCACCAGAGGAACAGCTGTTGGTTTCCCAACCCTTCTCCTCTAAGAGCCGCTTCACTCAGAAGAAAGTGCTTCTCTATGGCAGGGTGAGCTGAGGGTCCCTCCACTGCCAATTTGACCTTATGCAAGGAAAAACACTTCCTAAAATTTCCAAGTCAAACTTTTCTCATAATAAAAGTGAGTTAACAGCCACATGAATTAATAGTTCCCCACTGTTATTTCAGATAAATGTTTACAGACTAATGATTTTCTAAGAACTGACATTTTTGTTGAAAGCCAGATGTATTCCATTCATAACATTACCAATAAGAGAGCCATCTCTTCAAGATTCAATAAAGTTTTCTCCTTCATTGAATGGGGTACTTTCATTACTAGCTAGAGAACTAAATAGAAGTTTCTGAAACCAACTTTCTTTGTTTCCCATCAAGCATATTATGTGGGTCATGTGAATGTGGCAAATCACGGTCTCACTACATAGACCTCAAGGCACAAAACTGGGCCAAAAATAAGTTTGCTCATCACTGATCCACTTGTGGCCCCACTTTATTTTATTGATTCACTCAATAATATAACGAATATCTATGAATTTACCACTGAACTTGAAAACTAGAACATCACCTTCCAGATTTTAATTTATCCCAACCTTACATCTCTAGCTAAGAATGATTACACTCTTACATTTTTTTCATTCTTTCTTTATTTTCATCAACTCCAGCAGTTGGATCTGTTTAAACTTTTGGTTTTAATCACTTCTTCAGAGGCATAGATACCTATGACAAGCAGAGCACAGTAAATAAAGCTGTACTGAGATCTAACACCAGCTAAGTTAAGGGCTCGGACTCAGCGGCACCTGAGCACATCAGATTCAAACTGGAATTTCCACAGAAATTTAAATTATGTCTCATCACTTAGGGATCAACAATATTATAAATGCTAAAGCTGCAAAAGTCAATGGCTTACTATACAAGTAAACGAGCTCTATGTATAAAGAGATTCTGTTTAATCTGATGAGGAACCCACAGCTTCTCTGAGATGAAGAGAAGGTGCCCCACCACTGACATGGTCTTTGGGCCGCTCCCCCTTGCAGTTTCAGACAGAGCACTTGGTTTCTACTGGTTTTACACAGCAGTGTTCTATGTAAGGTTTTTTTCCCTGTTTAATAGAAAGAGAAAACTCAAAAACTCACTGAGACTTTGAATATGTTCATATACTGCTATTACTATGAGTACTAATAAATAATAAGCATTGGGCTAGTTCTTTTGTTAAAAATTTTCCCAATCTTCAAGATATGATTATCATATAAACAATATTTTTTTAGAAAAAGGAAAAGGTATAAAATTTTAAAGACCTGATATCCAGCAATAAGACTGCCACTTTCTAGTTGCCAAAAATATATGGCACATCCATATTATGTAATTATAAATGTGAAATGAGAAAAAGACATTCTGAATATTATAATGCACTGTGAGAATGAAAGGGGAAATTATTGTTTTAATTAACTAGAAAGAAAATTTGGGTATAATTTAAATAAAAACTTCATTATATATATGTTCCGCTGAATCTGCTGTTTCCCATAATCCTTTTCTCTACCAGATTAGCATGAAAAAGGAGACACAGATATTGTTTAGACCTTAGCAACTAAAAATTTCTTTAATATGTTTTTACCTAGAAGTAAGCACTTTTTAAATTATAAAATGCTGTGTTCATATATAGTATGATTTTTTTTGTACTTGTATAACTATAAATTCATGTCCATGTCACCATAACCCTGAAAAATGAGAACATGTGTCCTGGGCCTCCCAGGAGAAGGTGATAAAGCCACAGTGACTCAGGAAGAATGCACTTGAGGTTGACTCCGTTAAGAGACAGGACCATAGACAGTTATATACAACTACACTAGTTTGCACTGCCTTTTTAGAAATGTGACTATAAATCATATGTTAGACCAGCTAAGAAAAAGTCCATCCTGAAAAAGAAAAATTTCAATGAGGACTTTAATATCTTAAATCTATCAATATTCACTGAATGTCAGTCACCTTTGGAAAAGCTGAGAAAGAGAAGGAAAGTTGCCAACCACACCCTCAAGAAATTATCTAGTGTGGACCCAGGGCATACACCCACTGTGTTTTAAACAAAAAAGAGAAACCAAATAGAATGTGCTAAGTTGTACATCAGTCTTCTTAGTAGTAAGAAGCGATTACATAGAACGGAAATCCAGGGAAGGATTTTCACAGTGAGACAAAATCTGGGCCTTGAAATTACAGCTGACACAGGCCTAGAAGACCTGCAGACATGGCTTTCACTGGACACTGAGTGGAAACAGTAAAAAAAAAGTATGCTGAGATAGCTTTCCTGTTATCCTGACCCAATTTCTGTATCATACTTACTGCACCACACTATGTCTAGGGAATCACTGTCTATAAAAAAAGCAAGAACTGGATTACGTTACAACTCAATGGAGGGACTTCCCTGGTGGCGCAATGGTTAAGAATCCTCCTGCCAATGCAGGGGACACGGGTTCGATCCCTGGTCTGGGAAGATCTCACATGCCGCGGAGCAACTAAGTCCATGTGCCACAACTACTTAGCCTGTACTCTAGAGCCCGTGAGCCACAACTGCTGAAGCCCGCACACCTAGAGCCCATGCACCACAACAAGAGAAACCACCGCAATGAGAAGCCCACGCACCGCAACAAAGAGTAGCCCCCGCTCGCCGCAACTAGAGAAAGCCCACGCACAGGAATGGAGACCCAACACAGCCAAAAATAAAATTAAATAAATAAAAATTTTAAAAAAAAGATTTAAAAACTCAATGGAAATGATTACTTCACTGAAAAGCAGATCTCTATATTGACATCATATGCTAGAAACAGTTCTAAATAGAATTAGGTTTCACTCAAATGAAATTGCCAATATTTGATGGTTTTTAACCTAAGTGTTGATTTCATATGATTCAACCTTAGGAGGTGCTAATATCTTAGAACGTATCAAATGACATCATGATTCTTTTGAAAGGGAAGGAAGGAGCTGCTGCAGCAGAAGACAGCCATTCTGTGGAACATCAGGACTACTACAAGATCGACCAGTCTCTTACGGAACATCAATGTCTGCTTGTTTTCTCTGAGTACGAGGGCGAGAGCAGCACAGGATTAGTGGAGAAGCCCTTTGTTTGAAGCTCACAGTGGATTATTCAAGTGACCCAAGGACCAAGAACTGGGGGTGGGAGGAGATATCTTAGAGAATAACCTGTGTAAACCCTTGATTTTTCCTATCAGAGTTCGGTGGCATAATGAAATGTAAACATCTTGTTTTTCATTTGTTAAAATGGATCATCATATTGCTTTGACCCAACTTTACAAAAATTACTTCAGAAAGGTTGTAAGTTTCCTGAAAATTCCTCAGGAAAAATTTTAAACTTGCACTTTTATAAGCAACTACCAAGACATCAAGAATATAAAGAACATCTCACAAGAAGTCAGTACTGTATAATGAAACTGTATGAAAGTTGGTAATTAAGCCTAATTGAAGGCTGCAGTGAACATATAGGTCTTTGTTCTCTTTAATTCTGGCACTGATGGGGAATTAAGGATAAGAGCTTAAGGCATATTTTAATCAGAGTCCAGATGCATAAGCCCCAGTGTTCTAAAAGCAATTTAAGTGAAATAAAAGAAGAGAATAGCCAAAAATATTCTAGATGCCTGCCGAGGGAAAACACCTATATTCTGAACATTTAACATATCTGATTGATCATATTTGGGATCACTTATTCACTGACTTCAAAAAGAGTTAAAACGGCAGATATTCTTATACCCAAGATCTGATTGAACTACTAAATGGTAGCAGAAAAAAAAACAAAACCCTTAAAAAATTAACTTGTGACATTAAACAACAATGTATTATCATATGCAAAAGCAATTAGAACATTCATACTAGAAAAGGTATAGTTCACTATCTCCACAGAATTCACTTTTATTTCTATATAGGAATGAAAGAGGAGGCAACAGAACAGAATAGATGTCATTTTAATAAAGATTATCAGTACTAAACCATACATTTCTGGTCTAATAACTCAATGAGCTAGTACTAGATTACATCATTATAACGTATACAGTATCATTATAGTCTTTTGGGTTTCCACTTTGGGAGATGGAGAGAGAAATATATATACTTTATTCACCAAGGTTCCATAGGAATATGATGAAAAAAGCAAAATCGTTTAGAGATGGAATACACAAGGAGGAAACTCATAGAAGACAGGGGCCTCATACTGAAGCTTGAAATAAAATAATGATTTGGAATGATAACCAGGAAAGATGGAATATAGTAGGAGTGTAACGAGGAATAGGAAGAACAAAAGTATAGAGAAAGGAAGAAATACGTTATGGAGTTGGGAACAGAATGTGTCTAACAAAATACAGGCAGACCTCGGAGACACTGCAGGTTCAGTTCCCAACCACCACACTAAAGCCAAGTATCACAGTAAAGCCAGTCGCATGAATTTTTCAGTTTCCCAGTGCATATAAAAGTTACATTTACACTATATTGTAGTCTGTTAAGTGTGCAATAGCATTATGTCTTAAAAAACAATACTCATACCTTAACTAAGAATACTTTATTGCTAAAAAATGCTAACCATCATCTGAGCCTTCAGAGTCACAGTAAGAGCATCAAAGATCACTGATCAGAGGTCACCATAACAAATATAATAATAATAAAAAGTTTGAAATCTTGTGAGAATTACCAAAATGTGACAAAGAGACAGGAAGTAAGCAAATGTTGCTGGAAAAATGGAGCTGATAGACTTGCTTGATGCAGGGTTGCCACAAACCTTCAATTTGTAAAAAGTACAATATTTGCAAAGCACAATAAAACAAGGTCTGCCTGTAAAACCAATGCCTAAACGGCTTACTTGCACGCAAGCTCCGCAACTGAATCGGGCAAGGTGACCGGCACTGAGGGAGAGAGGGAGCAGGCGAGGCAGGGAGAGCGGGTGAGGGTCTCCAGGAAAAGTCGCTGTGACCGGCTAATCCACTTGCCCACACTGCCCCGGGGCTGAACTCCACACTGACGGCTTGCTGGCTTCCTCTTCTGTACAGAGTAAGAGGTAAAGCTGGCACAGCATTCAAGGGTCTTTCCAGCCGGATTCCGACTCAGTTGCCCAGGCCCACCCTCACCCGTCCCGTGATCCCGCTAAAGTAAACACTCCCACGGGTGACCGTTTCCTAAACAGCACACGGCTGGGATCTTAGCTCTTCATCTTCCCCTCTGCCCTCCCCCAGCCCCCGGGGGCACTGGAGCAGGACTCACCAAGCTCGCGCGTGCCTCACCGGAGGCCTCTGACCCTGCCCTCTGCTGGGAGGGCTCCGAATCTACGCTTCACTTAAAACACACCCCTTCAGAAAGGTCTTTCCTGACCACTCATCCTAAAGCAACACCCGGCCCAGACACTCTCTGGAATAGCACCCTACTGTGTTTTTGTCAGCGCCTCCTAATAAAATTCTCTTTTTCCTTTATGTGCATATTATCCCTCTACCCTTAGCCTCAGTCCATCAACCCTAAATTGAAGGGGCATGAGAACAGAGGGTGTATCATCTAACACGACATGCCATTTCAGTTTTGGAACACAGCAGTAATTGTAAATAGCAGATGTAGTGAATGTTTATTGGGAGAATAAATTAATGAATAAATTAGATGTCTTCATTAGCATCCCCCATAATACCTCTTAAGCAAGATTAATTGTTCCCACTTCTAAAACTTTCTTTTGTGTCATTGTGTAGCTTTTCTTTTCACATATTATGGATAATTGCATAACCTACAATATCCTCTAAAAAACAAGAATCATATAATATCCATGTCTATTTAAATGCCCAGGAATAAAACACACAGAGATGAACGCTCAATAAAATACTAGCTTAAAATTAAAAAATGAATCTTAGAAAACAAAGAAAACAATCTTACATTTCTGTAACACACACATACTTCTAACACTTAGGCTTCCCCTACTGCTAACATGAAAATCTCCCCTAGAGAAGTAAACATGGAATTTTATCAGCACAGCTGTGATGCACTAAGAGCAGCAGTTACTTTTGACAGAGCAGAGAGCAAGGACCCTGGTATAAAAGTTAAGCAACCCTCCCTTCTTTGGCAGGGGAGTACACACCATGTCTGCTCAGCACACTTTAGGAGCAAGCATTCCTCAAAATAAGATAATCTCGAAAAATAAAAAGCACCATTAAAGCGCACTAAATTTTCATACAACAGGGCAAGGACAATTAAAAAAACGTCTCATAACAGGGCTGCACACTGCTCGACACAATGCCCCCAAACCACAGGGATGGAGACATGTCCTCCCAGACAAATACTGACCCTACTCCACAAAAATTCTCATTGCAAAACTTCCCTTGAATTATGTGAGCTTTGATTTACGTGAGGTTGTTAAAATATACCACTCACATAAAATGGGAATTTCCCATAAGGGAAAAAAAGATGAAACTAGAAATAACAGTAGTAAATAAAATGCATTCCATGAAGTCCACCCTGATTTCTAGAGATGAATTACAATTTTGGCACTGAGCTTCCCAGCAGTAAACATGAAGAAGAAAACTCAATTATACACACGATTTGCTAGTACTTAAGACCAAAATGACAAGTTGTTTCAGAAAGGCACAACTTTTCCTGGAAGAGAGACCAGAAAGACACTGTTCCCCCCAGGATCTCACCAGGAAAATACGACATGTGTTCAGGAGCTGCGCCCCTGAGCACGATCTTTACAATAAAGACACGCGTTTTATAAGGTTACTTCTTAAAACATTCTGAAATTTAAGTCATTATCATAAAAACTAAGCACAAAATCAGTCAAAATGTTATTGGAGGAAGAAAACAAAACCAATGCAAAGGAAAGCTGCTCTCTAGGGATGGGACTGATTGAAGGGTAAAACTGAAAGCACATTGAGAAATGAGTGTAAAGAATATTTATTCAGAACAGCAAACTAAATTATAGGACAAATATACAGAATCCAGATATTCCACATAGCTTTGCACTATGCAACTGAAGTAGGAGTAGGGCTACCATTGCTTCATGGAAACTGAGGGCCCCAATGAAGTTATGAGCGTGAAAAGTGGGTTTTCTATCCCCTCAGAGATGAGTCATGAGAACCATTTGTAACTAGGTCCAAACACCTCCCCAAAAAGTAAGTTGGAAACTTCAACAAACAAATGAGGAGCTGAGATCCCAATATTCTCACCAGTGATGCTAACTTTTGCTAACTTTCACCTGGAAAATTTATAAAGTAAGAATTAGAATATACCCATTTCAGTAAGAAAACATTTGTCATAAAGCAACCATAGAACATCCTAATTACCCATGTAATTTAGAAATACTACTCAAATGCTAACAAGATAACTTCAGTGGAAAATATATACTATCTCCTTATGTACCTTAATAAGTGGTCAGATTAAGTCAGTAAAATATAGAAGGGAGTTTTCTAAAAATAACAACCTTGGCTTTACATGAGTGATGTGACTTCTATCTATCTTTCCACATAGAAATAATTATTTAGCAGGGCTGCCTATTCAATCCAACTTTCTTATAATAAAATGATGTCAAATGATCATAGGATATTATTTACATACTAGATGCTGTCTACAGATGGAGAAATGGGAGAAGATAGAGGAAAGGGAGTCCTAAGCTCACGCAAAAGCAATAGTTAGTCACTGAAATACAACAACCTCCCACGCATTAAAATAAGCAATCCGAGATAGAATGAATTGAAATGTTTTTCCTCCATTTTGGCTCAACAGAGTTACTTCTTTTTTTTTTTTTTTTTAAATAATTATTTATTTATTTACTTATTTATTTATTTTTGGCTGTGTTGGGTCTTCGTTTCTGTGCGAGGGCTTTCCCCAGCTGCGGCAAGCGGGGGCCACTCCTCATCGCGGGAGTTACTTCTTATATAAATATTTTTTAAAGCAGAAGGGAGCCCATAGACACTTTATTTTTCCAAAATTGGGCCTCATTAAAGAAAAAAAAAAAATCACTAGCCATTGATTAAGAGAAGAACTGAGAGGGGAAACCGATAAGCGATAAGCAGTGGTGACGGGATAGCAGACCTGAGCCAGAAAACACAACGTGACTGACAAGTGTTATAAAGAACACTCTTCAGAGACGAGAAGGACACTCAACACGGAATGAAATATCTCAATGCATCCATGAGAATAAGCTACCTGTTTCAATGATAAAATAGAAAACAGAATTTACCTTACAGAAATTCACATGGAACAAATATTAAGGAAAATGGTTGATCCTTTAATAAAAGAAAGTATAAGCAATAACAACAACTTAGCCAAAAGGCAAATTACTTATTTAAAATGGACAATAAAGTGACAACAGCAGGAGTTGATCTCACATTATGAATATAATCTCTTCTAATAGGAAAAATTTCAGTCTACCTAAATATATGTAATTCAGAGTTTTTAAAAAATGTATTATTCTCTCAGTTAAAAGTAACCTAAGTTTCTAATGAACCCAAAGTATCACCGGCAAAGCTTCAATAACAACTGTGCACGTATATGTATATATGCTTTTCCCACGAATGTTTGGGTTTCGGATGACATTCTCATGCTTCAGCATGTATATGTGTAGCTGATTCACTTTGTTATAAAGCAGAAACTAACATACCATTGTAAAGTAACTATACTGCAATAAAGATGTGAAAGAAAGAAAGGAAGGAAGGAAGGAGGGAAAGAAAGAAAGCAAGAAAGAAGAAAGAAAGAAAGAAAGAAAGAAAGAAAGAAAGAAAGAAAGAAAGAAAGAAAGGGAAAGAAAAAGAAAGAAAGAAAGAAAGAAAGAAAAAGGGTGAGGCTTACATCTAAAATGAAAGACAGAAAACAATGATGATGCCTTCATACAATTTTTACCATATAAATAAAAAAGTTCTTGAGAAAGGAGATGAGATAGACTCCAAAAGACTTACACAACATCCTGTCCTATAGCAATGGCTCATAACAAATTAGAACCACTATCAGGGCTGCCAGTATTTCTATCCCACACTCAGACTACATAATATCTGGTATATGTGAAAATGAGGGGAAAAGATTTTATGATCAATAAGTTCAAAGATACTGTTAAAAGTAAGATGCCCAATCACAAGTTACAAATGTCTGATAAAGGAGAGAAGCCAACAAAAATATCAGGGCTCAGGAATCTGAAGGAGGCCTGGGGGAAACCCATTCACTTGAACAAAATCACTGGCCAGCCCTGAGCCTGCCCCCAGGGGCCTGAAGATACTCCACAGCTAGGTTGACAATAAGGCACAATCTGAGACTTAATATTCACAGACTCCTGCAAAAATTGCTTCATTGAAAAAATACTACGGTTTTAATCTAGATATTCATTAATAACTTGAAAACCTAGGTACATTATTTAGCTCTTAGATTCTCAGATATACACATCCAACTTAAAATCCTTTACTGGTAAAACTGGTTTGGGGAGCACATCAGCCTTCCATAGATACTGCCAGTGTAGACATTTCCTGATGTTGTCCCAGATACCACAAAAGCAATGTATCAGATCAGAAATTCTGAGTGAATCGTTTCCCCCTCCTCCTGTTTACACAGTCATTCAAAGCCCAGCTGATTTCCAAGCACTGAATTACAAATGCTATCTCTTTCTATTGTAATATGCACCTGGCTTTCACATAAGATATACTTATTATGGCTGTTTCAATTGTGATAACTGTGGATAAGCTCGTTTTCTAGATTTCTATTAGAGATTTCAGAGAGTCAGAAAGCTACTTTGGCTAACTATATTATAAAGAGAATTACTTACTTAAAATAAGGAATACTTTAGAATGAACTTGCAAATTAATTGGAGTCTATCATTTTGGAATGTGAACTGAACGTGGCTATATTTAGTTGTTTATATTTAAGTGTACAAGACTTCTAAAATATAGTAATATACTACCTTAAAATAAGTTCATGCAAATTTAGGGACAAAAAAGTATGTTCTTACACAAGCCATCACTTCAGGTGTTCACAGAGTCAAAAAATATATATTTGAAATTATCTACTTTTCTGTTGCTAATGACAGTCATGCTGACAAAATTCATTAGTTCATCAAACTATAGTGCAAGAATATGATTTATTTGTAATAAATTATCATTTTTGCACATATCAGTCAAAGCACAAGGCCTAAATACTTGCAAACAAAATGCATTATTAATTTAATTGTCACAGCCTATTTAGCTAACTTCTACTACTATTTGCTATAATATGCAATGCATAAGAGGGGAGAATCAAATTCAAAACATAAAAAGAATAAACTGATTATATTGTCCTAGAGAAATTAAAATATAGCAAGCTTGCAAAACTATGGCCAAGGCATTAATGTTTTAAGTAGGTAAGAAAAACATGTTTAACTTAATTTAGAGAACAGTTATGCCCAAAGAGATGGTTGAACATGCTGATAAAGAGTTTCTTTGTTTCCTGAGACTGTTAAAAGGCATCAATTCCCTCTCCAAGGAATGGAGGAAGGTAGACTGGAAGGAAGGAGCCTTTTGGTATTTACTGTGCTAGATTTTGCTACTTAAATCTTAGCCTTCTCCAGCTATGGATGTCTTTTGGAAAATTATGCTGCGGCTGAAGCACTGGCATTCCAACTCAGTATTTCTATCAGGAGGAGGGAATGCCCTATCTATCAACAGATATCATAAACAAGAGGTCCTCTGAAACACAGAATTTTTGGTAGGAAAAACAATTCAATCTAATGTTGAATGTAGATGAACTCTGCACTCGGACTACTTAGAAGGTAATAACCCAGAAGATGAGGGATACTTTCCCATTTGAGACTCATCTCCTGATCTGAGGACAAAAATCATGTAAAAGTTGGAGAAAAAGCTTACCATATCTCAAAGGGGAAAAAAGACATGCAATCTTTCTCTTGCCTCTTTTTAGCCTCTCTTTTTGTATTAGGGACTCAAATGAGTGAAAGCAACAGAGAGTTATCCTGGAATGCACAGGAAAAGGTAAATGGAAAAACCTATGAGTACAACTGGAATTTTCAAACTCCTAGCACCATATATAGGAGGTATCTACTGTTTTTAAGGTGCTTGGAGGATAAATATACGTATAAGATGTTGAATTTTTCATTAATATGAAACCATATGAACAGACATACTCAAATTTTTAAAATTCCTAAATAAAAAGCAAAAATGATACATTTGAGTTCAAAATGTATACAAGTTATATGGTAGGGAAATATTTTCTTTTTACTAATTATCTGAACTAGATTGTTTTCATTCAAATTTATTGTGTGAATAAAACACCCTAAGTACCTATATGTAAAGATTTCAATGTGAGATAATATAATCAGTACACAGAAGAGCACCAGAATTAGAAAAATAACAATTCTAACACTTATTAATGATGAGATATTGAAGAAATTGTTGTATATTCCTGCATCTGTCTTTAGTTCTATAATAGAATAATAACGCACCACTGATAAGGTCATATAATGATTAATGAGATAATGCAAGTGAAAGCAACAAGAACACAATAACTACAAATGTTTTGTTTCTTAAATACTTACAAAACATAACTTCGACAGGTTCCAAATTACAATTTAAATAATACAAAATCTTTTGAATTTCAAGAATAATGCATTCAGGATCTGTTCAACACATAAATTTTGTCTCAAGTTAAATATAATGTTACAAAGAAAACCATGAGAAAACAAAAGGCAGAAAGTAGGCATATGTAACATTCCAATATTCTGACACAGTAGTCATGTCCAAACTAAAATGCTAAAGAAAACAATATGCCACCAATAGAAAAGTCAAGTTAAATTCCTTGTAAACATAGAACATATTGATGAGTATTTTAAATTTTTAAAAAATTTATTAAACATTTACAAACATGGCAGAAGAAGCCCTAGGCTATAGAGTGATAGAACAAATTGCATCATGACTGACATTTCCAAATAGTATTTAAAACAAAAGTTTCTAGGAGTGTCTGTAGAATTTCAGATACCATCTTGGAGGATTTGGGGAAAGCTGAAAACCTACCAGGTCTTTGAAGGAGGTGAGAGTGCTTGCACTACTGCTGAGGGAGCTGCACATTTTAAAGATTTAGAGTTTCAGAAGTAGCCAGGCTCACCTGGTAGCTGACATTGCTGTACTTCAGTTCACCTAATATAATTAAGTCTATGTGATGAAGCTAATTATGATACAGTAGCAAGAAAAAAGAAAACCTGGCAGTTGATGACACAGTAATTGTAGTGTTATTTTTCATGACATGGCAACCGTAGTATTATTTGGGGGATGACACAAGATGTATTTCTTTTTTAACATCAGCAATGTTTAATTCTACAGTAAGAATTCAAAAAATGTTATTTTAAAACCTCAAAATAAAAATACACAAAGTTCAAATGAAAATAGACAGTTTGGTTTTACATATTTATTTTAGCTCCTTCTGACGCATTTGCAGAGGTCAATAAGATTTAACTCTTCTACTGTTTCAAGGTTGTTTCACAAATTCACAAATTCAAATCCCTCAAATCTTTTCAAATATTCTTAGATTGAATTTTCTACAATTAAAATGCAACATTAACTTCTTATTGGAAAAGACGCAGATGTAGAGAATGGACTTGAGGACACAGGGAGGGGGAAGGGTAAGCTGGGACGAAGTGAGAGAGTGGCATGGACATATATACACTACTAAATGTAAAACAGATAGATAGCTAGTGGGAAGCAGTCACATAGCACAGGGAGATCAGCTCGGAGCTTTGTGACCACCTAGAGGGGTGGGATAGGGAAGGTGGGAGGGAGAGCCAAGAGGGAGGAGATATGGGGATATATGTATACATATAGCTGATTCACTTTGTAATACAGCAGAAACTAACACAACACTGTAAAGCAATTATACTCCAATAAAGATGTTAAAAAAAAATTCTAATGGGAGAATGACATAAAATACGATATTCAACAACAGAGTACCACTAATGTAAAACATGACAAACTGACTTGATAAAAGTTCTAGGAGTCACACCACTAAACAAAATCTAAAATGAAAACATAATTATATTAGATAAATTTTTAAAAAATGGATGAAAATTACCTTTCTTTTGGTGTGCCAACTCCATGTTTTCCCAGTAGATGAGTATTTAGGTGTTTCTTCATTACAAAAGCAACCCTAAAAAAAAAAAAAAAAAGTTATTATAGAACTAAAACTTAACTCTCTGCTAGAAATACATACTAAATTTTTTAAAAATAGACATGGATTTTATATATATATATATATAAATATATATATGTAACATGAAAATGCACATTACGATGGCACTAAATTCTAAGCAGAAAGCTTGCATACAGATTAATATACTGCAATACCTGAAACCAAAAGAAATAACTGCATTTAAATTCACGGGTTCATTTTCTCACTTGAGTAGACGAACAGGGACCAAACCGATGATTTTAGTTCTTTAGTCACTGCCTTCACTGTCAGTTAGTCAGAAAGATAAAGCTACACCTCAGTATCACATTCCCTGCCCCTTAGCTGATCCCACACTTCAATCATGAAATGAGTTTGAGAAAATATCATTTTATTAAACATTTAAGGGACTGTAAAAGAGAAAATGAATAGCCTTCATGAAGCTTCCTTAAAAACATGGTAATTATTTGGAGAGGTTTTTTAAAATGATATAAATGTTTACCGTGTCTGCAATACAAGCAAAAAAAAATGTACTTAAGTGCCCAGAAGGTATCAATAACTAAAACAAGCAAAAAGTATTACCTGACACGCTATCTTATTTTACACACAAATCAGATCACTTAATTCAATTTCGTTGACATAGATATGAAATGGGCAGGAATCAGCAGCCAGTGCATAGTGCACCACTCTTCTGCATATATATAGTACCACATAATTTAATTATGTTGTGTGAGTATTTAAAACAATTTAGATCTCATTCAGAAGCATCAGACTAAAATGGCTCTCTTGATAAGCAAAAAAAGAAAAATTTACTGTTGTAACTTCCAGTGTAAAAGGGCTTGCAAACATTTTTGTTAATTACGTATTACAGCTGTCCTTCATAAAGTTAATTACTAATAGCTGAAAGGCAAGAGAATCTATTTGCATATGTACATGAAAGGCATGACATATGCAAAAATATGATTTTAATTAGCATTCTATGATATGAAGGGCTACAAATCAAATTGGCATGTTATAAGATTCTTAACATTAAACACTGAATTCATCTGGACATGTTTGCACAAACAGGCAACACAAGACTATAAAGTACTATGGCCTTATGGAAGAGACGTGTGTCAAAAGCCAAGACCAAAATGTGAATGTTCCTTTTCATGTCTGGTCTATTTTGGTTATTTTCATATAATATTAGGGAACCTCAGTTCTGAGGCTAAAATAATATGTTTGTATTTTTTTAATGACTGAGTCCATTATTCAAGTAATGCATTTGTATAACACTAAAAATAACATTCATTCTTTTCTCTACACTGAGTAACAACTATGGACAACACATGCTTTACAACTATAAATAACCAATCACACCACCAATCCATAAAATGAAAAAATGATTATTACATACAAAGAATCAAACTGTGATGATATTAAGTGCTTAGCAAAAATTACAGTATAAGATATTCTATATTTGTTTGTTTGATTTGAACAAAATAAATAATATTTTTCATTTCCTTAAAAAAGAATACAGCAATAACAACAGTCCATTTAAGTCATAACTTCCCTACTGTCTTCTATTTTCCTATAATTAAAAAAACATAAAGCTAATAGCAAAGAGCAAAGGTTAAGAACCCAGAGTTGCAAAGCACAGCTTATTTATATGACCAAGTATAATTTAAGAGATCTGAGCTTAGAAACCACAGTGCAGTTTTTAAAAGACAAAAATTTTATTAATTAAAATGTTTCAGGTTTAAGAAGTAAAACAAAAATATTACACTGCACAGGGGAACAAACTAAAGTACACAGAGAAGGAAAGCTTCTTCCTATAACTTAACATTCTGACATAATCTGCTGAATGTCTATAATACTAAATTATCTAGAGGAATAACAATTTTTTATTATTATGGGGAAGAATTTACAATACTAAAACACAGCTCAATTGTAGTCAAATGCAAAATATTTATTCATCCAAAACCTGACATAAAGTAACTATAAATTCTTTTAATTTGGTCTAACTAAAGTATGTGTAGTGTAAAAGTCTCAACATCATCTGCAGTGAAACAGTATAAGCCAAGCATGACCGACTAAAATAAACTTACCAACCTCCATGAATAATAACATTGCCAGGAATTTGTGATTACTGAACGGAGCCTATCCTTCACTGCTATCCTAAGAGTATTAATATTTTAACATAATGGTTGTTTTGGAAAATTTATAATCTAGACACCACCAGAAATAAAACAAAAATAATCCGGAATCTGAAAAGCTATACAACTGAAATGTCTTGCTCCCAATGAGTACACGTGACTTAACACTTTGATTGTTTCCATTCATTCACTGGTGACTATGTACCGGCCACGGGCAGGTTCTGCATGTAGGATGCAAAATCAGACAGTTAAAGTCGCGTCTTCACGGAGCTTTCCTTCTCTAACCTGTGGCTTCTCATCAGGACGAAGCAGCAGCACTCAGCCTGCCAGGCTACCGCATGGATTCCCCTAATCACGTGTGCACAAGCTAATGCGTGTGCTAAAAGCAGGACCTACCCTAGACAGGAACGGTCTAGGCAACTGTGGTACACAGGTGATCAAACAAAGAGAAGTCCCTGCCTCGGAAAACATAAAACCTAGTGAGGGACACAGATGACAAGAACAAAAGCTACAATACAGAGCATCTTAAAGAGTGAAAAGTGGTCGGAGAAAAAACAAAACAGAGAAGGAAGAGCTGAAACCTCAGCAGGGGATCAGCATTCTACACTTGGGTGGCTCAGGGCTGCGGTGGCGAGCTGGACACTCCACCAAGCAGGGGGGGAGCCGGCCACAGAGGAAGGGCGGCCACGGAGACCCGGGGCATGAGCCCGTGGGGTCGCCCGCAGTGAAGCGCGGAGCAGAGGAGGGACGAGGTGGCGGCCGGGCACTGGGGGAGGTACCGAGCTCGTAGGCCATACAGCCTGGGCTGGCACTGAGTGAGAAGGAAAGCGTCGCAGGCATCTGAACAGAGGACAGATGTGCGGGACTCGCATTTTAATAGAGTCCTCTAGCTGTTTTGTTTAGCACAGACTGCGGGGGCAGGGGAAGGGGGCGGCGCGGGGACACAGAGGGAGGACCTAACTGGCTCTTGCAATAATCCAGGAAGAGGTGACAGTGGTTTGGACCAAGGGCTAGCAGTAGAGAAGAGATCTGGTCAAATTCTAGACACATATTTGTGATTAGAACCAAAAATTTCCCTAGGGACTTCACATGGAGTCTAGAAGAGAGGAATCAAAGATTTCGGCTTGGGAAGAACTGAGCTGGTCTGAAGGAGAACATCATTTTAGGACATGTTCAGTGAGGAAGCCCACTGACATCCAAGACGGGTCTCTAACAGGAGGCTGAATCTACTGGTCTTGAGTTCAAGGGCAAGATTCATGCGAGAAATATATACTCCGAAGCTATCCATCTGGCAAGTGCCTGACAATCTAAAGGAATACCTTGAAATAATAAAAAGTAGTGCTGTTTAAAGTATGATTGATTTCCAAGTATCTATAACTGCCTGAAATAGCATCATTTGAAATTGTTTTTGGTGTCAAAAGAACAGCACAACAGTAGCATTTGCAAACTAGCTACAGATTTCTACTTTTTAGTACAAAAATTTCAGATTTGAACTCCTAATTTTAAAATAATTTTTCTTACACTATATGGAGATAGAATACAAACCTCTTCCTTCAGCCCCTCAGATTTTCTCACTGCAGAATTATTTCACTTGTGAGTCACGGAAGATTATCTGACTTACCCATGAAAGCAAATACAATACAAAACCATGACTACAGAGAACGGGACGTGACAAGCAGGAGACACCCAGAGCCACGGCACCCTGGCACTCCCGCCTCACACAGTGCAAGGCAGGGTGCTCAACTCAGGGGCCAAAAGTCAGGTGTGCACAGGCTGTGTTTCTCCCGAACTCAAGGCAAGAGACGCAGCAGCAGCAACAGCAGCTTCCCTGAATTTCTGTTACGTTGCTTCTTTCCCTCATCTGTCGAATAAGGTCAGATGCTCCTGAAAGACAGGCCTATAAGATACAATACCCAGCTCCTCAGAAATTTCTGATGATCAGGTCCATGTAGGCACTATAGGTTACAGGAAAGAAAGTGCATTTGCTGTTAAGAAGTTAAAATCTAAACACAATAAGTTAAAAGAAAATTTCTAAGAACTCATTACTATCTGACCATGACGCGTGCACAGTCACTTATCCTTTTAGTCTTAATGAGGGATCTGTAGTAATCCACCCCGTTCTCCCAGCTGCTCCCCCTCTACACCAGTGCCACACACCTCCCAAACAGCTTGTCAGAGCACAGGGGCCACACAGTGAAAAGCTGAGTGAACCAAACAAGAATATAATTGACAGTTTTTCATCACTGCTGAAGAACCAGAAAATTTAAAAAAACAACAACAGCAAGCTGCAAGGTTAGCAGGTCAAGATTACCTGAGGAATACAAGAAACAAAGCCCTCGCGAGCAGACACTTGTGGCCATGTTCCTGGTCAAGGCTGGTTAACTCCTCAGGTTGGGCTGACCACGCAGCATTTGTCCCCCTGGTAGCACTTCAAGTACAAGTGAGAACAAGTGACTCCTGTCAGGGCTCTGCCATTTACGGCTCCTGTAACTTTGAGAATTTTAAGAACACTCTCCAAGTAGCAGTCTCCTCAGTTGTAACATGAGAAAAGCAATACTTCATAGGAGTTTGGTGAGAGTTAAATAAAACAACATAAACACAATGTGGCATGAGGAGCAGATAAAGACAACTTAATAAATAATAGCTAATATTAGTACTGCTATTTTTAGAATAGTGTCGGTGACACAGTTACATCTAGAAAAAAAATAGTTGAAGGATTTCAGCTCTGAAAGCCTCCACTCCTTTGAGCCAGTTCAGATAGCATCTGAACTGATACGCATAACAACTTAAATGAAATTTCAGCAGATGCAGCAAGACTACCTAGAAAATCAAGATGCAAAGATCTGACAAACCTACCACGTCAAACAACAGTGCCTACCTATGTGAAAGCCACTGACCTGAGACGTAAATTTGATGCCCATTTCTGTTTACACTAATCCCCAAGAAGGGGGCTGGGGGCCAAGAAAGAATAATGCACTCCAAAACTGAGCAATAGCCACAAGCAAAGAATAATGGACCATCACACACATCCAAGTGTCCAACAACCCAAGGTTCTGTTGTGTCCCTCTTTATAGTTTTGACTTTGAATGGTAGGTCTCTAAATTAAAAATAAAATTTTTAACTAACTTGGAGAAAAAAATGGCCTGAATGAGTCAAAACTCTAAACTTTGAATTTTGATATATCTTTAAAAGAAACTCATATTTGGTTTTTTCAAAGTGTTTATACATATATTCTAAATCCTAGAATCTCATAAGAAAGCAAACCTACACAAAAACTGCATCACCAATAATCCTGTGTCTGCTGTCAGAACTTCAGAGAGAGCCCTATAAGAGAGCCCACCGTTCTGTGTTTTGCGTAACCAAGTCACGCTTTGGACCTACTCTTCCACCACAATCCCTTCACTTTTCCTTCTGGCCTCTACAAAAGGCCCTCGCCTTCCTACCAGGTGCAGAACTCAGGGTTCCTATTAATCCTCCAGGTGCTAATACAGATGTAGCAGACACTCGGGAAGAATACCTCACAGGTGATACCCAACCTTCCTCCCTCTGAAGTAAGATGGAGCCAAGATGGTACTGACAGTTAAGGAGTATAACTCTGGAAATAAACTCCCTGGGTTTCCATCCCTGGGCCACCATTAATTCTCTCTGTAAACTGAGACCTGTTATTTAACGAGGTGCCTTTGGTTTTTTCTCACATAAGATGGAATGGTGGTCATGAGGGTTACATGATTAATGCCTGGTGCCTGACACACTCTTAGCCTTATATAAACCTTTGCCACTTTCAGCGATTGAGCACCCTAGGCTCGAAGGTTCAAGAAATAATGAACACCCCCAATATTCTACCTCATTCCCACTGGCCAGTGCCTCTCGAGTACTGGGCACCAAGTTAGCAGGAAGAGCATGCCTGCCCTCCTGTGAATCTGTTTAGGAACACTATGTTCACAGGAACTACAGTGCCATTCAGTGTGATTCAATTCAAACACTAATTAAAAGATTCACATGTTTTAATAAGCAAGCACCAGGGACCCAAAAGTAAATAGCATTCAGACCTAACCAAGGAACAGACAGGAGAAGGATGAACGACGATAGAACAGCGTCAGGTGCAATGACTGAGGTAGCAGGTACGGAGAGAGCAAACAGCAGGAGCTTCTAGAAAAGTTCCAACGAAGTCTGGGAGCAGAATGGTTAAACTGGCTTGTGGGCACAGATTCCAGGTGCATGGAACAGGGCGTACAGTTTGGAACAAAATAACAGAGAAAGATCAAGAAACACTGTTAGAGAATTAAGTGAAAATTTGAGACAACAAAGAAAACAAGCAGAATCCTCATTGTGAAGGGTCTAATAAATCATGCCAAAAACTTTAGATTTTATCCAGATTCTCAACATTGCCAAATATCCTACAGATGACTGTTCTGCAGAACGTTAACAGGGATGTTACCCAAAGAAGTCGGGATGGGGGGTGGTATGGAATAAGACTGGACAGTCCCAGATCAGAAGAGTAAAACACTGCAGACCTCGAGTCAGGGAGGCGCTGGTGAGCGCTGGGCACCACGCGAGGGAGGAAGACTGGACCACTTTCTCTACACCTGCTCACCACTAAGTACCTTCCTCAGAGCAGACCTACGCACATCTCCTAGAACTGTGTCTTCAGGACACGATTTAGAAAATGCCGCTGTAGAGTCAGAGGAATTTTGAGACTGGGACATAAAAATGGCTGGGCTCACACTTCATAAGGCACAGGTTCTGCAGTCAGGCAGCGCCGAGATCAGATCCTGAGTCTACCACTTACCATGTGGGTGATCCTGCACAATTTTTAAATCACACTAATCCTCTGCTCCCTAATTTGTAGTGTGGGGATAATCACACTTATCTCAGAAAGTTATAAAAATGCATTACTTAGCACAGTGGCTGTTACACGGTCATCATTCAAGTTTTAGATACACAAAAACATATTACCTATAATGTGATTTGACTTTTGGAGCAAATGCCCCTTGTTATTCAAAATATATAGAAATTGCTACCATTTTGCTTGATATGTCTGTTTTATGATTAATAAGGTATTACCACTCTGAAAGTGTCCTTAAATGAATAGATTATTTTTATACTATAGTTTTACAATAATTTCAATTATTTAATGGTATCGGTATAAAAGACAGATGAATTATAGATTTTCAGTATTGCAGTAAGTGTGCATTTCTCCTAGTGACTCTACATCACAAGAGCAATGGCTTCTGAAAGATGCTCACCTCCTCATCTTGTGAAACCTGTTAGGTTACATGGCATGCAAATGGAATTAAGGTCACTGAACAGCTGGCTTTAAAATAAGAAAACTATTTTGGAGTATCTGGGTGGACTCAACGTAATCTGTGTCCTTAGAAGTGGAAGACGCAGACAGAAGAAAGGAGGCAGAGAAAGGGGGATGACTCTGAGGGCAGGGTCACAGAGATGCTACATTGCTGAATTGGAAGATGAAGAATTGGACCAGGAGCCAAGGAATGCATGTGGCCTCTAGAAGCTGACATTGTGTGACTATCCTGTTTCCTAACAACCAGCTCCCAACGGTTTCAGTGCTCATTGATGAAGCTTACCCATTTCAATGATTATAAGGAGTGCTGCAAAATGGCAGTGTTCTAATTCTATCACGCCTTCGACATTTATTAGCTGGCATTCTTCTAGAAAGAACTTCAGGATTTTGCCCTTGTCTGTCTCATCTGCTCTCTCTAGCTCTCTTTCAAGAGCACTTTAAATGGACTCTGGGATTTTCGCTTTTATGCCATGTTTCATAATCAATTATCGTAACTATACTTTGTAATTCTCATACTATCCCAAAATTGGCCAATGGAAGCCCCTTAAAGCTGGCTTTTATGTCCTTTTGACATCACTCCTCTTAGTGTTCAGGCTCTTCCTTACTTTCTAGCAGAAGATGTTCCAGGCTCACCATGTCCTTTCCCTGCTGTAGACCTGGATCGGCCCTGGTTTCTTAGAGTAAGGAGTGGTATTTATAAGGCAAGACCTAGATGCTAGCTATGACAGCTGCTGTTTGGAATATCTCTGAGTCCAAGCCCTCTCAATATACAAAGGTAGGAAATAAATCAATGAACACAAATAAACAACCATATGGCAGGCAGGAAAGGAAATAGAGAGGATCTCAACTGTAATGGCCACACTTGGTACATGAGCATTCGTCATAACAATCAATCATATCTTTTCATTATTCTACAATACTTTGTAATATATTTTCGAGTGGTATACAAATACATTTCTGTAAACAAATCACATTTTATCTATAGAAGCAAAACTTTCTATTCAGATAATTCTTTTTTGTGAATCATTAAGGTGTAAATATACTGCTCACTATTACTTTCTTAAACTCTAATAACTTGGCTTCTGGTGCTAGTTCTTCTAACCCATTTCTAAGCACTTCCTGCTTCTCACTGTTGTCAATTCTGGTTCCTCCTCTCATCCTCTTAGGGCGACACTTTTATTCGTATACAGTCTTAATTCAAAGGTATAGTTCAATTCCTGGGCTTCAGTGCATAACCTCTTTGTGAGTGACTGACATCTCCACCCATGGCCTTTGCAAGGGCCCTTCTTCTTGTTTGAATTGCTGATACCTTAAAACATATCCAACACTCAGTCATGATCGTCCCTCACTAAGGGGCTGCTCCAGACCTCCCTAATTCTACCAACTGTACCAGCTTCCCAATTTAATAATCATATTCTCATGTTTATAAGTCATCAATTGCTTCTTCACAACTGCTCCCTCTCAAGACCGTACTTCTCTCTCTCTACTATAATTACGCTAAGACCAAACCATTTTATTGAAGTGCTATAGCTTCAAGGTGCTCTCCTTTACAATTCACCCTATATACCACCATCACACAATCTTCCTATAAATATGTTCATACTGCAGCTTAGCTCATAAACATTTTATGCTTCCCTTTCTGAATTGAATAAAGCACCAAGTCCTAAGCAAACAAATATTAGTCTTCAATAGTCATTCTGAACCAGTTATTCCAGTTATGCATTCTATAACCAGTTATTCCAACTTCTGGATGTACCCTCAAGAAAGAATCTTAAATGAAGGCCAAAAACTATTCCAACAAAAAAATGAAAACACCCTAAGTGTGCAATAGTAGTGGCATTATTAGAATATTATGCATCAGTAAAAGATACAGAACGTTTCTCAGGAGATATTAGATTTAAAAGGGACAAAAGTACTACATACAATGTAATCCCATGTATATATATGTATGTGCATTTTTGTTTTCTCACATATACACATACAAATATATACAAAGAAAAGCAAATACCAGGCAAATTCACTCTGATATGAGATCTAGTTTTAGATTATTTATATTCTTTGTTTTTCTATAATAAGTAAAAGTTTTTGAAGCAAAATGATGCTTTACATTTTACACAGCACTTTTTATGCTTCCTCAATGGCTCCGCATAACTGAATGAGTAAGTGGTGGAGGCATTATCAGCTCAACCCGAGAGGAGAGGGAATTGAGGCTCAGAGAAGATAAGTGACTTTGACTTTTTCAAGAAAATGTGGCAAAGGAGCTGAAAATGCAAAAGTAGGATTCATGCCTGGTGACCTTTATATGGAGCTCTTCCCACCATTCCACACCCCCTGACTAATGAAAGATTATACCCTCATGGAAAACAAGAAAAAAGAAAAACTACAGAAATAAAAGCGTTCACAAATAAAATCATTACAGTATATTCAATGCTGTTCTAAATGAGTACGAATCTTTCTAAACTAATGAGTGAAAAACCAAGTTGCTGATATTGGACAGATTTTTTTTTTTAATTCACCAAGATTAGAAAAGTGCTCATAATATTTAAAAAGAAAATATTTATCATATGTTGAAGGTACAAACTAAAAATTAATGACCTGTGAAACAGGTCAGATAAAAATAAATATGTATAGTCAGTTAACAAGTATAATTATGCTTCGAAATAAATATAAAGATGTTGATCATTATTAAAAGAACAGCCAATTGAGATAAACTGCATTGGTTTTATTATCAACAAAAATCAAGATAAAATAAAATATTTTACCCTCAAAGTGTCGGAAATCAAGATCATGCTAATATTAGTGTGATAACATAAAATACACTGTACAATATTTTAAAAACCTAAGTGAAGCACTAACCCTTCATTTATGTAATACATAAAATGAAATACATTATATATCATCATCAACGTATTTGAAAGCAGCTTCCAATTACACTGTTTAACCATGACTTCATGGAAAAATTTTTCTCATCCACTTATCTTACCTATAAATGAGCACATTAACTTACAGGAACACAGAAAAACCTGAAGTTCAAATGAATTCTAATCTGTCCAAAAATTTACCTTGCAAATAAAGGAAAAATCTACAATTCCATGATATTTGTTTACTCCAAAATTCAGAAGTTAACAGGTATTAAATAATACTTAAAAACTACATTTCTCAAACTCTTTCACCAAATCATTGCTAGGCCAGACCAAGTATGTCTTCCATTGTTTCTCAAGTATCTTAAGGCACAATTTCTCAGAATGCTATTGCCTTTTTTGGTTATAATCATCACATAGAACCGACTACTTCCACATTTGAAATGTTTATCCTTGTAATTTTACATAAAGAAATTCCCTTCAAAAACAAATTAACATCCCAAAATTTAGAATTACCAAGAATCCTTTAAAATTATAATTTTAATTTTCCTATATGGCTCTGCTTTTCCATAAAAATAAATGCTATTATGTTTATTGAAAATCCCCATGGAGAAACAAAACTTGGAAAATTTTTTTCATTCACAAGAAACAAAAACTTTTCTAAGTGTCACGTCTCCTGAGAGTAAGCATTCTGTGTCCAAAAACCCGCAGTGAGCTTTGAGATTTTATAAAATGTTAGCAAGAGCAATCAGAAACAGTCTTCTGAGAAAACTATGAGGCAGTGGCACAGACACAGACAAACTCACACACCATTTCCCGCATTACAAAAAGGAGGAAGGGGAGACCTTCAGCAAGTTGATCTTGTCAATTAATGCAATTATTAGTATTGTCAGAGCTATAAATATTGCACCCCCAAAACCTTAATATTACATTGTAGACTTCCAAATATTAACTACATTCTTAACAATAATGAAAGCAATCACATATTCGGATATTTTTTTGTTTTGTAGTTTTGCTTGTTTGTACAGAGGGAGATTGCCAACCTCTGTTCTGAGTGTTTACATCTACCAACGTAGTTAACCCTTAAAACAACCTAACTGATGGATGAAAAGCATGAGGAGCTTTAAATATACTTTAAGTAACTTAATCTACTTTAAGTAACTCCTCCGAGGTTGCACAGCTAATGAATGGCAGAGTCGTGATCTGAACACAGGTTGTCTGATCAGAGCCCATATACCGTACTTGATCACTAAATCGTTCTTTCACTCTTCATCTTATAAATTATAATTAAGGTATTAGGCCTTATTTCAGGTGTCTGCTGCATTAGTTTGTTTGTTTTTTTAACTAAAAAGTCTCCTGTCAAAATAAGTAAGGAAATAAATAATGTAAGTGTATTTTATTTCTGAGTTCAAGAAACAACACGGGTAAGCAGGATATTTTTAAGATGCTGAAATGGAGAGGCAAAAAGCTGGTCTAATCTAGGGTCTGAAATTAACAGTGACTTGACCTTGGTTCAGATCATAACAATGAAATGTAAGGCAAAATGAAATCACTGATACCTAAATTTTGAAAAAAGATACAATGAATTTAGTAAACAACTGTATTAGTGATAAACTACAGAATGAGGATTGCCATAACCAATGAAATGATACATAGAAGGGGAAGCAAAAACTAACACTGTTAGACATGTTCAAATGGTCCCAGTGTGACAAGGAAGGAAGGAAGGAAGGAAGGAAGGAAGGAAGGAAGGGGTGAGACAGAAGACTCTGAGCATGAGCTATATGCACTGAAAACCTTCCCAAGGAGCCCTTTACCTGGAGCTACCTCAACCCCTCTGAAGGTTGCAAACAAGGGTGGGAGCTCCGGTTACTGTTAGATAGTATCCTGGGAAAGGAAACCGTTAATATGGTCAACAGAAATCCGAATACATGCAGCACCCTGGGGAAAAGCGCAGTGCAAGGCCCAGAGTGCAGGCTGGGGCTGAGTCCAGCCATACCGTGACCGGATGAGGACACCACCTCTCCTCCCCAGGGCTGCTGTGACGTGACATGACAGGAAGTGTGGCGGGGCTTCTGGGAGTGCCGGGAGCGAGCGAGTGATGATGAAGACTAGGGTTCTTCCTAGAACAGGAGGAAGAAGAGGACCCAGCACAAGCACTGGAGCTTTGCACGGTGCATGGGACTCCCTGAATCCCCGGGTCTTCCTTCTAGGATGTGAAGACTTCCTCATAGGGCTACGCAAGGGGTAAAAAATAAAAACTAAGAAAGTATACCATTTTGGAGAGTGAATACTATGTGCTAAATAGGGTAATAAACATTTGCCAAGGATTATCAGATATATGGCATTATTGACCTCACTTTCCAAATAAGAAATTGGGGTATAATGGAATTAAATACAGCAATGGAAATATTTCTGTAAAACAGTATATAGAAACGTATAGTAAAGTACCTAGATACTGCAAGAAATGCAGTAAGTCTCAATAAATGATCGCTATTAATAAATTAAGAGTCTCTTCCTATCCAAGCATGTAATTCTGGTATTGTCTTTATTGATTAAATGTGCAAGAGCTATAATACACGAGGGTGCTTATGTCAAGGAATAAAACAGCAATCAATAAATTCACCAAAAAAGGGATTTCCATTTTTACATGTGATTTGTCTTCAAATTTCTTCCGGGATATTTTGTGTAGACTGACAATACAATAACATGAAATTCAGGCACGTCAGGGGGAGGGTGGTGACCACTCCCTGGTTCCTGTCCTGTCCGAGAGGAAACGGGAAATGGCTGAGCCCACAGGGGCCCGCAGACAGTTGCTTCAAAGCCTCACACATGATCTAACACTCAGTAAGAAATATTCTTTGGTAATTTCCATTAGAGAAGGAGCCAGTGTGAAGTGCTAAACTGTCCAAAAGCGCTATTTCCAAGACTTCGTAAAGGCACTTGTGGTTTAATGGCAATTTTGAGTTGGGGGACTTTTGAATTTATTACTTTCAAAATATTATTTGGCAAACAAGAATATTCAAGTTGCAATTTATGTGCAAATGAACTGAAACTGGTCATACCAATTCAATATGTTTATCCAAACCAATGTTTTTTGAGCTATTTATAAATAAGAGCCAAAAACTGAGATTTCAAAATGATACAATCTACTTTTGAACTCATTTGGCATGAACACACCATCATGAGGCATGTGCAGATAAGGGTAATCTGTATCTTACATCAAGGGTCACACATAGTTAAGATAAATATCTTTTGAGGAACATAATTAAACAAAAAATTAGAACACAATAGAATGCATTTAATAATAAAATTTTACAGAACAGAATTTAATCTTTATTTAATGATTCATCAGGCATATCAAAAACATGGAGTGTTTCAGGGAGATAATCATCATCATCAATTACTGCTGCATTGAAGAGATGCAGAAGTGTCAATTAATAAGAGTTCTGGGTGACTTACTTTCCCATAACAATTTATAATAAAATGAACTAAGTGAACCAATTGAAATAAGAAACACTCGGAAACTTTTAAAATAATAATAAATTCAGGATTATTTTCTTTCCCTTTTTTAATCCCCTTATCTAAAATAAGATGTGTTAACAATGTTACTTTTATAACTCATTATTTCAGTCACAGACAGCAAAGAGAAAATGTGAATTAGATAGAAGAAGAATGAATATCCCCCAAAAACAAAAACTGGCTTGTGTGTCCTCTGCAAGGGATGGGTCAAGGTTGGTTGTCTACTGGATTGTGCATCACATTAGGTAGAAGCAGAGCATCCTTTCTGTCTAGATGAGATATTAAATGCAGGTGAAGATGATGTACACAGGTCCAAATTCGGCAAGGGTAGGGTCCTGGGGCTCTGCAACATGACGACACGGACGGGCCAAACCACACTTCCCAGAATTCCATGCCCAAGAGGTACCCATGTGGGGACTGCCAGGAGAGAGTCTGGTGAGACATACAGAGGGCGGAAGTGGAGCCATGGCTCACGGGTATTGTCATTTATCACCAGGATCACCTGACTGTCATAAGGCAACAACAAACTCTACTCTCCACAACCAGGGGCCTCCGTCAGCCTCCCTGACTCCTGGTACAGCTGCATATGCTTAAGCAACCGAGGAAGAGGCCAGCTGCTGCAAAAACCACCACCAGCCCTCCTGGGCCCCAACGTCAGAGACAGTGAAAACATTCAGGGGATTCCGTCTGTCCTCCAGGGCTACAGCTCATGCTTGTGGGTTCCATCTTACTCTTGTTCCCCCTAAGGTACATGCTTCCTCACTTCTCAACTGCCTACCCTGTACATTTCAACCTCCAACATCAGATGCAATGACAACACCTTACAGAGACTGGTTGAAAAGCTCCCACCGGGGCATAAGACCAAATTCCTGTAACGAATCCCTTAACTTTATTCACAACACACACACACACACACACACACACACACACACACACACACACAGTAATATACATCACAGTGATTCCAAATGCCTGACTGATTCAGAAGTTACAAGACGGAGTGATAGAGATTTACCCTTCCCTAAGTGAAACAACTAAAAAATTAACAACATACATGAAATAACAATTTTTAAGACACAGGACATCAGGCCAAGAAAGTGATCTGAGAGAGACAGCTGTCAGACAGTGTAACAAGGTGGGGGAAGGCAGCTGGAGAGGAGCAGACTCCCTGACTTGAGACGAAATGAGACCGCATAAAAACCAAGCAGCTGGAATTCACAGGACAGAGTACAGAGAGGAGAGACCTACACATACAGGGAACTGAAGATCTGCAGAGGGAAGGCGTGGAGCATTCAGCTAATTATTGATCAAGTTGATGTGTGAAGAAACTACACAATGGCAATGTAAGAACACACAGAAAAGATTAGAAGGAACAGCACACCTCAGTGCTCACACAGAAGCACTTTCTGCAAGCCTGTGCAGAAAGGTCAGCCTCAGTAGTAGAGAATAATTAGCCACAAACTAAGCACTGTTCGAATCTGCTCAAAAGTGAAGCACAAAATGTGAAACTTTTTTCAGCTGAGTTAACTGCATCCCAGAACAAGGCCCAAGAATATGTACTGAAATGCAAAATAAATATGAGCAACAGAGTAAAATTCATAACAACTAGAATAAAATGAAAAATTACCACTCAGGGAAGTAAGAAAATATGACTCACATAAGGAGAAAAATTAATCAACTAAAACCAACCCGTAACAGACAGGATGTTAAAATTAGCAGACAAGGATATTAAAACTTACTATAAATGAATACCAAATGATCAAAAAGATAAGTTAAGAGAGATGGAAGTCATAAAAAATGCAAAGCAAACATCTAAAGCTAAAACCTATAATGGGAGAGATGTATTCACTAGATGAGAATAATAACAGTTTTGACATGCAGAATAGAGGACCAGAAGAAATCAGGATAGAAATTTTTTAAAAAATTAAAGCACAGAGAAAAAAGAATTTTTTAAAAATGAAAACAGAATTAGTTGTCAATTTTAAGCAATGTAACCGCAATGCCCAAAAATGCAACTGGAAGAGAGAAATAATTTTAGAAATCATGGCCAAAAATTTTCCAAATTAAATGAAAATTATAAACCCACAGATACAAAAAGCTCAACAAACTACAAATAAAGCAAATATAAAGAAAACCAATGATAAAGAGAAAATCTTAAAAGTAGCCAGAGAAAAAGAAACACATTATATACAGAGGACCAAAGGATAACAGCAGATTTATAGACACAATGCGAGTAAAGAATGAAGACCAAAAGAAATGGTAATTATTTTCATTTAATACCTTACACCATTTACAAAGACTATCTCACAGTGCATCACAGGCCTAAATGTAAAATTTAAAACTATAACTCTTCTGGGGGAAAATACAAAAGAAAATCTTTGTGACCTTGAACTAGGTAGGCAAAGGTTTCTTTTTTTTTTTTTTTACAAATAAAAGGGAAACCATGATTTGACTAAATATGCTTTATTTTAGTATTTATGTCTATTCTATTTTTTTTAATTTTATTTATTTATTTATTTTGTATCCAAGATTTCTTGGATATTACAGTTAAAGCAAAATCCATAAAAGAAGAAATATATGAATTTAATAATATCAAAATATTAAAATTCTCCTCTTCTAAAGAGAATAAAGCCACAGATGGGGAAAAAAATACTTGCATATCATATATTTGATAAAGGACTTGTATATTAAAACACAAAAATTGAAAAAGTCAACATGGCACTCTGATTATTAAGTAAAAAAAAAATTTTTTAATAAAATAATTTCTATTTCAACATAGAAACTGTTGGATAGTAATACACTGGAAGTAGTACAGCACTGAAATTAAGTTGGTATTCATCAAAACTAGATTGTTTTAACTTGAGATACTAATACTCAACTACAAGGTAAATATACATATATGTGTGTATACATATATGAATAAATATAATAGTCATATATGTTACATACTATACATACACACCCAATTAATATATGTACGCAAAGAAGGTATGCACGTATGTAAACTCAAACATGTGTTACATCTATACATATATATTATATGTATGTATGCATACAAAAAAGGAATTAAAAGGGTAAACAGGAAAATATTTAACACAAAAAAGATAGCATTAATGGTGAAAGAGTGGAACAGAAATGAAATAAGGTCATGGAGAAATCAAACAGCAAAATGGCAGATGTAAATTCTACCTTCCCAGTAATCACATCATATATAAGTGGACTAAATGCTCCAATCAAAAGGCAGAGACTAGCAAAGTGGATTTTCAAAACATGATCCAACTATATGCTGCCAAAAGACAAACATGAAATTCAAAGACTCAAGTAAATTAAAGGCGAAAGTATGAAAAAAATATACCATGCAATCAATAACCAGAAAAAAAAAAAAGCTGCAGTGGCTAGACTACTATCAGACAAAATGGATTTTAAAACAAAGATTGCTACTGGAGGGAAAAAAAGGACATTTTATAATGATAAAAATGTCCATCCATTAGGAAGACATAACTATTATGATCGTATACACACCTAACAACAGAGCCCGAAACTACATCCAGTAAAAACTGACAGAATTAAAGGGAAAAAGAGAAAAATTCAAAAATATGAGTTGAAGACATTAAATCCCACTTTCAATAATGGGAACAACTAGATAGAAGATAAAAAAGGAAAGAGAATATTAGAATAAAAACATAAATCAACTACAGGCATATCTCATTTTATCATGCTTTGCTTTATTGCATTTAGCAGATAATGCCTTTTTTACACACTGAAGCTTTGTGGCAACCCTGCATTGAGCCAGTCTATCAGTGCTATTTTTCAAAATGCCTTTGCTCACTTCATGTCTCTGTGGGCGAGTTTCGTAATTCTGGCAATATTTCAAACTTTTTCATTATTATTATATTTGTTACAGTGATCTGCGATCAGTGGTCTTTGATGTTTCAACTACAATTCACTGAAGGATCAGTTAATGGTTAGCATTTGTTAGAAATAAAAATTTGTAATTAAGGTATGTACACTGTGTTTTTAAACATATCTCAAGTGTACATGGAATATTCTCCAGGATTGTCCATATGTTGGGACATAAAACAAGTCTCTATACATTTTCCCAAAGTTAAATCATAAATACAATACTTTTATTTCCTTTAACCATATGTAATAACATTGGAAATCTATACCTAAAGGAAATTTGGGAATAAACAAATATGTGTAAGTTTAAATAACATACTATTACACGAGCAATGGATCAAAGAAGAGAAGACAAAAGAAATTTAAAAATACTTTGAGATGAATGAAAACAAAAACAGAACATACCAAAAGTTATAAGCAGCTAAAGCAGTGGTGAGAGGAGAATTTATATCTATAAACATCTGTATTTAAAAAGAAGAAATATCTCAAATCAACAACCTAACTATCCATGTTAAGAAACTAGAAAAAAAACAAACAAAACCCAATACAAGCAGATAGAAGGAAATAAAAACTGTGGCATAAAAAATGAAGAAAAATAGCCAAAATCAAGAAACCTGAAAGTTGGTTATTTGAGAAGATCATCAAAACTAAAGGTCAGCTACAAAATTAAAAAAAAAAAATCACAACTAATATGGTACTTAATGGTGAACAAATGAATGCCACCACTCTAGGTTCAGGAACAAAGCTAGGATTTATGCTCTTATCACTTCTATTCAACACTGTAGCCCAGGGAAGTTGGGCAAGGAAAAAGAGATAAGAAGTAATCCAGATTGGAAAGAAAGAAGGATAAATATTCACAGTTGACACAATTATGTACATAGAAGATCCTAAAAAATCCACCAAAAAACTACCAAAACTAATAAACAACTGTAGCAATTTTGCAGGATACATTATCAATATTCAACAAATCAGTGGTAGTCTATGCACTTAACAATAAAGAAAAATAAAATTATGAAAATATTTTAAATACTTAGAAATAATTTTAACCAAAAAAGTGCAAGATATACACTTAAAGTTGTAAAACATCATTAAAGGAAACTAAAGACTTAAGTTAATTGATAGATATCCCATGTTCATGGACTGGAACACAATATAGTTAAAAAATACAATGAACACATTACCCAGCAATTCCACTCCTAAGTATGTACCCTAGGGAATTGAAAAATCTATGTCCACACAAAACCTGTGCATGAATATTCACAGCAGCATTAGCCATAACAGCCAAAAAGTAGAAATAATCCAGATGCCCATACGATGATGAATGGATAGAGAAAATGTGCTGTATTCATAACATACAATATTATTCAGCCATAAAAAGGAATGAAGTACTGATACATGCTATAACGTAGATAAATCTTGAAAACATGTCACAAGAATGAAGTCAGGCACAGAAAGCCTCATATTATATGATTCAATCTGAATAAGCAAATCCATACAGACAGAAAGTAGATTATGTGCAGATGAATCAAGCTGAACAGTGAATGACTTTCTCTCTGCTCACAAACAGCACAGTACACCACTCATTTAGGTATTCATTCTAAGTTTTCACATATTACGTATCAGTAAAAAGAGAGATACAAACAATTAACTAGAATGTCATTTTGTATCTTCTATTTTGACAGGTCAAAAATATTGTAAAATGATTAAGTAGGTGAGATTTAGTAATGCCTGAAAGAATTCTGGATACTTTCAAAAGAGTAAAACATAAAGATAACTAGAATTTTCTATGCGAAGGCAGTTTCTGGCAGAAAGAAATTATGAGAAAAGGTAAACCCATTTGAGAACATCAGGACTGTGTCTAGGCTACAGCATGGATGTAGGCAAAGTGAGGCTGGAAGGTATTTCACAGACAAATTATAAAGGAACTGGAAAACAATGGTATGGATTTTAAATAGTATTCAATGTGTTTATTATTTTTTTTGTAAGAACAGAGCTGTAAATGGAAAATATGTTTTAGTAAACAATCCTGTAGGAAATTTAAAAAGTCTGCTCACTGAAAAAAAATTCCAAAACCAGTGAACTCACCTAGCACCCAGGCTTAAGAAATACAATTCTTCATTAAAAGAATCTAGCACTCTTGGCAAAAAAGCTGATCCCAGGCCTGGGATATCTTGCTGTGCCAGAAATAAGAAAACACTCAAAGAATGACAGGCTGTATCAAAAGGATGCAGAAGACAACGTGAACAGGCTCCCGTGTGAGCCCCAAAGATAATAATTATGGAAATGATTCATAAATTTTAAAAAATCCACGTGTGTCTACTGACATACAAAAAACAAACCAAGAAAACAGACAAAAAAACTCTTCCAACTAATACACACAGGAGTAACAGACATGCTACAAAATAACTAGAATTACTCTTCTTCAAATGTTAAACTATCTGTTGTATTTCTCCTCTCAATAAGCACAAACAAAATTGATTCTATATTAACAATATTTTTCTTTGCAGAATGAATTCTGGCCTCTGTTTGCTTTAGAAAATTTCAAAAGAAAGGTGACAGAATTTCATACTTATCTAACTTTTATAGTTGGCAATAAGATGCTTTGTTTCTCCAGTTTCTTATTCTCAAACTAATTTAATTTCCTTTCCCTACAGTATTAAAGGAAAAATAATGGTTTCTATTATTTAGAGTTTTTACTCCCCAAATAAGATATTAAAACTTGGGACTGCTGTTGTACTTTCACAACCATAACAATATGCTCAAATGTTCACGAACCCATTTATTATTAAAACAACACTACGCTTTACTTCCTAAACTGAAATTACTCAGAAAAGTAAATTCTGAAATGTATGGTACAGCCACCTCGAACAATAAATACATGAAAATTTTTTGGACATCACTGCTTTGTTTCTTCTGTTTCTTTCATTAAGTTTGACTTTCTTCACAGGGGATGATAAGGATAGTATGAAATCCAAAAGGAGTGGGATCTCATTTTACCATCATTTATAAAGTAAACATCCCCAAATACTAAATAATTGCAGCACTTGGGCAAGGAAGGCACCATTATTAAAAAATTCAAATAGATTATGGGAATAATACAGGCCATACTCAACATGACTTGATAAAGTAATGCTTTCTGGCAAAAAGGTGAGGGGGACTGAAGGCAAGATAAAGTCGAGTGAGGTAAGGTCAGACCAGAGCGGACCAGAGGCAGGAGAAGACAGGAGATGTGTGTACGCAGGGCTCGAGCGTCCCTTCGGCTATGTATAATATTTTGCAAAGTAAAATTGACTGAGATGGAAGCTATTTTGCATGGTACAGTGGCGATGGCTAACAAATGAGAGTTTTGTGGGCTGCATGTTAGTCCCCTGCCTCATCTGCCACCCCTAATGACAGCAGCCACCTGCTGTTTTATTGTCACAGCTGGAGCCAGTTCATACTCCTTGGTGCTGAGCTCTGCCCATGAGCACCAAGCTCTCTCCTCGCCTCATTACTTTGATGAACTTTTTATGGTCAGCACCCATGAAGACATCATCTAGGACTATGCGACACAGGCTGGCTTCAGGGAGTACTTCCAGTTACACGAGGTGATAACACAGTGACACAAGAGCTGCCTGTGTCTGTCAGCTGGTGCAGAAGGGACTGCACTATACTTTTGACACTACAGGGCCCAGGACAGGTAAAAATGCCATGAAATTCTCATGCTTAATAATGTTCTTTCCTTCTCATTGCGATGTAAAGATCATAAGATACTGCCATAATGAAGCTTTTTAATGGTACATGTTATTATAGAAAACCTAATGTACTGTTTATGATTACCACCATAAAGTTAAAATTCTTTTCATTTTCTATAGATTGAAAGTCATAGGAAAAAATTTCTCCCTTAGCTTTTAAAATAAAAAGGGATAAAAACTGAAGCAGAATCAAAATCTTATTTGTATCAATAAGCTATTTTAAAATAAAACTTTGAGTGGTTTTTTAAATGTTTCTTAGTTAAAAAAAAAATGCAGCAATGATACATCAGCTGATTTTAAACTAAACTGTCATGTGTAACTTCGATGGAAGAAAATCTGTTTGAATACTGATGTCTTGAACACCAAAAGACTGCATAAGCTTTTTCTGATAATTGCTGGCCAAACATATACAGAAGTCACTGAAGAGTAATTTTTTTATTGGCCCATGAATTAGCAATTTTTAGTTCCTTTTGTCCAAATCAAACAAATTACCACCTAATGGCTTACTTTCCCTTACACCACTAAAATAACTTAAAAATATCCAAGAAGACATAAATAGTGATTCGTATAATGCTAGGAGTTTTTCATTTACCGCAACAGGGGTACACTTATGACTCTCCACGAGTGCCATAGCCTGAAAGTGTGTCCTGTGCTGAAACCTAACCCCCAATGTGGTGTCAGGAGGTGGGGATGTTGAGAGGTGATTAGGTCGTGAGGGTGGAGCCCCACTGAATAGGATTAGTGAACTTAGAAGAGACCTCACCCCACAGGGCTCCCTCACCCCTGAAGCCACGTGGGGACACAGGAGGACGGCTGTCTATCAACCAGGAAGCAGGCCCTCATCAGACACCAAATCTGTAGGCACCTGGACCTTGGACTTCCAGCCTCTAGAACTATGAGAAATAAGTATCTGCTGTTTATAAGCTGCCCAGTGGAATCCTGTTATAGCAGCCCAAATGGACTAAGACAACAAAGTAATTAAAATTGTTTTTGAAAAATGTGTTCTTTAAATAATATTTGGCATCAACCAAAGAACACATATAACTGCTAGGTAAGAATGAAGTATAACATAAAGCAACCTGTGTGCTTTTTCCCTCATCTCATCTCACTTCCTACTCTGAAAAACAACTACATGGAGAATCACTTTATCATTCCTTTACTTGATTTTATAGTTTTACCACATATGTACATATCCTTAAATAATATAATAACTATAATATTATTATGTGATTTTAATATAATTGTAATATAATAATGTAATATTTTATAATGTTATAAAATAATAAAATAATATGTTGCTTAGTTTGGCTTATTTTTGAGTTTTTCAAAAATGGTATATTGTGGTAGTAATGAACATTTGGGTTGTTTCCAATTTTTTGTGATTACTGGACACAACTTAAGTTTTTTTTTTAATCGTTTCTATTGCAGCAAAAATTTCTCTGTGAAATTTATCAACTTCCAAGTGCTTTGGTCTTGCCCTGTTCTAATTTTCTCCCCTAAGAAAACCTCCTATAAGTCTAAATATAAGAACAGTAAATGTGTTTCCATTATTCGAAAATTAAAAATATATTTACAAGCTATGGGCAGCATATATCTACAACCAGTGAAACTAAATAACATTATCTAAAATTCCATTTGAGCCTTTCACAAGTAATGACTCTTCCCATCCCAAAAATGGTACTGAACACACAGTGAGAAGAGACCACTGTAGTCCAAACAACAGTGTGTGGTCCAACCGAAACCAGTGGTCTCCATGTGTGGGAAAAACTGACCTTCACCACTCCTCAGCTTGGCATCCATAGATAACGGCCCGCACTAACACACACAAGATGACCGAGTGCCGGAAGGCAGGAGCAGCTGATGCTTCCCCAGGGAACTTGGATAAAAGGAATATAACAGCAATTCAAGCTGTAATTATATTAACATACCAGCAACACCAGAAGAGCTAAGAATCAATCTTACAAACTACACTTTTCCTCAAAACTCTACTCAAGTCCAAAATCCAAAATTTAAAAGGAAGTACCTCTTCTATAAACAATTCCAGCCCCTCCTTTACAACCCCCAGGTCTGCTTTCAAAAGGAGAAACCTAACATTCAAACTTTCAATGTCATAACCTTAATATAATAATGCAATTATATATGATGGCATTTGTCAATATAATGGCCTTAGGTACAGTATGTTCTAACTAGTTAAGCACTACAACAGTGGGTATTCAGAACACAACTTCTGTTTCAAATTTTAGATTAAAAGGAGTGGATAAAAAGTAAAACGAGAATTCCCTCAAAAGAGAAAAATGAACCCTTACTATTCATTTGGTACTCTGTGGTAAGAAAAATCAACATTTTCCAATCCATCAAGGAGTAAAAAGCATAGAAATAACTTCAATGCGCCTTCTAAAACTAGGAAAAGTCATCCTCACACACACGCTCTGAGACAGACTCCCACACGTCTACAAATAGCTGTAAGAACTCTTACCGCTGTATTTCTGTGAAAGAAGTGTTACAGTTGTCGTCCTTTGCAATGCAAGCGGAAAAATGTACATGCATTAATATTTTTTAAACGTAACTCGTTTTAGTGAAAGAAAACTGTGCCAAACATAAACCTATATTCTCACAATGGACTGATTTAGTTAGAAGGACCACGATTTAAATCTATTTTTTAGGTTTAAATGAAAGACAAGTTAGAAATCTACAATAAAGAATATATCAATACACCATTTAGTTAAAGAGAACTAAAGAGAAACATTTTAGAATAATTTAGAAAAAAATCATTGTTTTCAATTTCATGTCATACGTAAATACAAACGAAATGGATAATTTAATAAATAAAGTAAATATATACAGACAATTAAAAATTCACCCTGGTTAGCTCTGTGCAGTAATATTAAGCTAGAATTTTTATTTAGAATTTTCTGTAATTTCAAAATATTCTACAATTAATGCCTTATTTAATAATCTAAAAATATAACAGAGGCAAATTAATTTTTCTTGATATCTCTGCCAACACCCTCATGCTATTTAAAAAGAAAAACATCCAAACCAGCTACAAAATTCCTCGTATTGACTACATAGGCAGAGCTCCACCAAGTCCATAGACATCTTGGACTATCACAAAGAAAAGCCGATTCCGGGCCGCAGTCAGGTCAGAGCTCGTGAGCCCACCCACCACCCCACTTGCGTTCCCACATTCAGTATGTGCCACGTCGTGATGCTAGCCCTGGAGATACAAAGATGAATGAAAACGTCCCAAACCCTGGGGAGCTCAGAGCTTCCCCAGGGCCATGAAAACATAACAAATGCTTTATGTTTTTTTTAAACAAATGTTTTAATCATTTCCCTAAGTAGGTGACCAATAAAAGAGAAGATTTGGGGAGGAATACTGAGTTCATTAACAAATTCTCAGGGTTAATCTGTTGCCTGAAGATCAGGAAAACCAGTGTTTCCAGCCAGAGGTTAAACACTAAACTCCATAATATGAAATAACTGGAGAGCCCAAATTGGAATCAACTAATCAAAGGGCCCGCGACAACACTGAACCACTTGTGCGATGCGTTACAATAATGTGTTGTACAGTATTTACTTCATTCTGATTCTGAGTATCGATTTTGAGACAGACAAATGACTTAATAACATCCTGTTCCAAAGGTGAAAAAGTACCACCACATTTATGCCCTAATTAACTCAAAACACATCACAATTTCAAAAATGTTAAAATATGAAAAAACGTGCCTAATAAGCAGGAAGCAGGTAATAAACCATAATATACCTGTTCTTTTAGAGGCAACAGACACAATATATAAACATCTAAGAAAACAAAATGTTCCAGATAAAGGCAGAAGGAGTGTAGTAAAATTTCTTTCACAACATTTTAGATTGCAAGAGGTTATTTCCATTAAAAATACCTGTATGAATACCAATTAGGGAACTTCACAGTCTTAAAACTGTGACAACTCATTAGGATTTTATCACTACTTATCCTAAAAGGGAATATTGTATACCTCAAATAAACCTTACAACGGTCCTTATCTGATTTAGTAATTTAAAAACACGGAGGATCTCTTATTTTATAAATATGAAAGCTTCACATTATCGGCATATTACCTTACATCTATCTAAAGAAGAACCAAAACATTAAAGGAGAATTGGGATATCTTATACACACACACAGTCACACATACACACGCACACAGATCTGACAGGACAGGATAAATCCTAACCAACCACATTCTTGTCCCTTCTAGCTGAGTAGCAAAGAGAAAAGAAAATTTGTGCTACCATTTTTTTTTAATATATATATTTTTCTATGTGGTCATTATCACTCACTTCCATAGTTCCAGCCGCTATATCAGGATGATTCTTAACTATCATTTTGCTTGTATCCACATACAAACAGGCATACATATTTGATGCCTGAATGTCTCTTTCAAGCTCTAAACTCTGATTTCCGGCTACCTAGTACATATCCCCACCTGAATAATCTATGGTCACCTTAAATTGTGCACAACTAAAACTAAACGTGACATCTTTCCTCCCACACTATAATCCCTAATCCCTGCCACGTGCTCCCTCTCCAGGGTTCTCTACCTTCGTTAAGAGATCACCACTTTCTAGCTAGTCACCCAGGTTCCAAACCTAAAGCCGCCCTTCACCATGCCAGTCACCCTCCTACATCTCCTGAATCTGTCCTCTTCTCTCCACCCGTCCTTGTTTCCTTTCTTAGTGGTTTCTGAACAATGAAAATATGGGTCCTAACTGGCCTAAATATCTATAATTACTCTAAATTCAGTCATTAACTACACTGAAAACACACTATATAAAAAATGAACATATTAGTTTTTATCTAAACCACAGCACTTACAAGATAGAAGGAGGGGCTGACCAGACAAGATGCTAAGACAACAGGGGTGGAGCGTCTCTGTACTTGAGCAGAAAAGCCTGTGAGGACAGACACTGTGAGCTATTGCAGCTACATCGTACAAGTAAGGAAGAAACAAAAGAAAAAAATTGTTTAAATACCCTATCACTTCCTAAAGCAATACGAGTCTACCAAAAAATGGTAATTTTCATTTTTGAGCTCTGATTTTACTTTAAATAAAATAGCAAAGAGCAGAGTTGAGTGCTTTATTAACAAATATTCAAAATAGAACAAAGCACGATTTAGGCTATCTCCGAAAAATATTAGGTTGAACTAAATAGAAAAAAAGGCAGTCAAAATCAGCAATTTCTCATGTCTCAATCTAATTAAGGTAGTGGTCTCATCTCTCTTTAATTTTCACTATATATTTAAGAAGGACAAATATTTAACAGTTCTTTCAGGCTGTTAATTTCTAAACTGTATTCTTTCTATATTTAAGAAAGTATGTCCTCTTAACTATTACAGTAAGGGGGAAAGATGGATTCCTTATGCAATAGTTCTCATGAAAAACCTGTTCTCTGTTAATATTCTCAATTCTCTCTATTATAACTCGTGCAACTTTCTTATCTGCTAAACCAACTAGAGAGCATAGGAAACGTGAAGAATCAAAAGCAAAGTTTAGATTACCATACCTGGCTAATGAGCTAAAAATATTAACACCAAAGAATCATCCCAGAATGTAATTTACAATTAAAAAGTACTTCAGGAATTCTTTTCATTGGTATCTGGGCTTTCCCAACTGATGCAGAATTCCAGACAAGAACCATACTGCTCTTCCTTTGTAAACTTTTCCTCATCCCAGGTTTCCACTTCCAACTCTATAGAAGGTGATCATTGTAAAATTCAGCTGGGCACTTTACTCAGAGAGAATGACAGATTCTAGAGAGCACCTACTCTGGGTTTGCAGCCTCTGCCATTGATATAAGAGAGGATGTTTTCATGCCAGGGAGTATCCTTCACTGTTACTTAGGTGTGTATCTTTGGTGTGTATCTCTGACAACCAAGGGAAATTGCTATCATTTGAGAGATATGGATCCGAAATGGAAAATATATATAATATATTTTGGATGAATATCAGATATAAATTAACGAATTTAAAGATAAAAGTCAATATCAGAGAACATCTCTAGTCTAAGAACATATCTTCACCTCTGGGGTCCTAATAATGTGACTTCACAGTGTGTTTAGATTTGGTCAAATGATTAAAGATAACCCAAATTAAAACAAAACAAACACAGATGAATAAATCAGGATACTATTATGTTTAGATAAAAATCATGAAAAAATACTAAATAAACCAGAATGCTTATACTGATTGACTAGCATGATTTATCACCTGTTTAAAAGGCCACATGGGAAGTCAAGTTATAATTAAAAGGTTGATTCACTGAGGATGCAGAATAAAGAGCTAGTTTCCTTATTATGATGATAAAACTGCCCACAATGAGGGTTCTCTTTCCTACACTGTCCTAATAAATGCTTTTACAATTCTTGCTTTTTGGCTTACTTGGTTTTAAATTTGACATAGACGGCCATCCTTTTATTAACTTGATTCTCATCCAGAGAGGTAACAGTATAAATCATTTAGGTTATCGCCGTCTTTCATCACACTCTAGTCCAGGTGAGATAAAACAGTCACTTTAATTAAATTCCAAAGGTTATTTTAGGCTAATTTAGAAGCACTTATATGCCTATTCAAATTGTTTGTTGTACATATGTATGTTTACTTGTATGTATTTGCATATACATAACTTACATATACATTTTACATATACACATACACATGTGTATGTGGGCATGTGTGTATACAAAATTTTCCCAATCTAATTGTAGAAAGTCTTAATGATTTATCTTACCTAAATTTTTCTCAGTTGATTTACTACCTACAGTTTTACACATTATCCATTGGATGACTTCCCTAAAGCACCTCATACACAACAGTCGCTCTTTTTCACGTCACTTGACCAGTGATGGTCTCAAGCTTCCTATGATGAAGCTGCCTGCCATCTATGCTAATGAGAAAAGAGACTGGTTCTCTGCCAAGATTCCCCAGGCAAAGTGAGTGATGGGGACAGACTGGTACAGATCGGATTCGAGAGTCCCAGCAACGACCACATTTGCACAGGGCACGAGAAGCCAAAAGAGACATCACCTGGTTACTACTTCAGTACTGCGGGGGGGACTAGGTTGAGAGGGGACGCCCCCAGACTCTGCACTAGTAACTATGTACCTCCCCACAGGGGCATCTAAAGATCTGTCTGTGGTGAAGCATCAGGGACCAGAAGAAGAGTTAAGAGAGCAAAAAGATAGGGCTACCTGGACCAATTTCCCAAAAGCCCCCTCCCCAAAATCGCTATCCCTTACCCCTGAACTGCAACCCTGCAGTCGGACACAGGCACCAGTGAAGCTGTCCTTGACCCAATTGCCACGTTCCCCTATGCATGTGAGAGATGAGGGCCTGCACCCTATCTTCCTAGTTCCTTGGACTGAATCCGCAAGGGACAAATGGCTGGTAAGCAATACCTAAAAGAAGAGCATGTGCACATCATAGAGGGCAGAGGGGTCACCCTCAAAGAGAGCAGGTCTGCATCCCTGCACCCTGTAAACAAACGTTACCTAACATGAAAAGGGGTCTTTGCAGATGTTATTAAGTAAGAATCTAAAGATGGGAAGATCTGGACTTCCCTGGCGGTTCAGTGGTTAAGGCTCCACTGGAGGGGGCGTGGGTACGATCCCTGGTCGGGAAGTTCCACATGCCGTGTGGTGTGGCAAAACAAACAAATAAAGATGGGAAGGTTTACCCAGGTTATCCTCCTGGGCCCAAGTCGCAACCACAAGTGTCCTCCTAAGGCAGGCAGAGAGAGATGTGACCGACAGAGAGAAGAAAGCAAGAGTCCCAGTGACGGGGCCACAGTGAGGACTTCCAGAAGCCCCAGAGGGAGCACGGCCAGGCCGACATGTTGATTTTGGTCCAGTGATGCCGATGCCGAACTCGTGGCTTCCAAAACTGAGAGGAAATAAATTTCTGTTGTTTGAAGCCACCAGGTATGTGGTAATTTGATACAGTAGCCACAGGAAACTAATATCGCATATTTCATAGTTTGCCCAGAATATTTACATGGTAATTCCTAAACTGAAGCTCTACAAAAAGTAGCAAAATATCAAGTAAAAAATAAATAAAATATAAATAAAGTCCTTAATAATGTTCTGGGCATATATATAGTTTTATATGTATATTTAATTCAATGGTCAGATACTATAAAAGTGTTTTTTCACAACACTTTCACATTCCGCTTTGTTTCATTTTTATTTTTAAATAAACATATATGTTTTGACCCTAGAAAATGAAAACAGGCGAGGCCGTTTTATAAAGGTTTATAATTGGCATGAGTCCCCTTTCAGAGTGTATTCTGGAGGCGATTAAGCTCCGTGCATATTCTTACTATCACCTCCTCCCCTCCAGGGATATTAACTCGTCGAAAAGAGTTGTCTGGAGCATGTTCTCCCTCTAAGTTAAGCCGGAGGTGGTTAAAAAAAGGCAGAGTCCAAGAGTCAGAACATCCTCTGAAAGAAAGGCACCTGTTTCAGAAAGCACCTACATTTCAGGCGCTGACAACAGAAACATGTGCTTCAATGCATGACTTCTAGCCGCTGATCCTCCAGTAACTGGAGCTGAGAAGCAAGGTCTCAGACCTCAACCCTCTAATGTCTGTCCCCTTCCCCGCACCCCGACCCCCCCTCCCCCGCTTCCGGCTTCCACCTGGTGGGAGGAAGGCACGCTGGGGAGTGGAGGAGACATCACTAATAAGGAAAAATTAAAGTCCTAAGCCTTCCTTTCTCGGTAATCCTAAATTCCAATATCCAAACCAATAATCTAATGTATGCCATAGCTTTAGAGAGATCAGCTCTTCAGCAATAGTAAATGTTAATCGGAGAAATCATACACTTTACAGTGAGAAAAAACTTAATTGGCACTAAAAAAATGAGAAGCAAACAGCTCCAAACACTGACATATAAAAATGCTTTCCACTTAACAGTTAGTAAGTCAGACTTTCTATTAATCTCACTGAAATGCAGAAAAAGTCTTTATGATACCAGAACCAGGACAAAATATCATGTTAAAGATCAATAACATAATTAAACATCATATATGATTTTCGTTTGGTCTACAGTAAATCGAAGTAAGTTCAACGAATCATATGCCATATACCAAAATTACAAGGATGGATGTCTCACAATTCAAGTAACTTATTAATATTCTCATGTAAAAAGTGCCATGCAAATACTAGGGGCTTTTATATTATAACTTGACTAAGAGATAAGTAACTCAAGACATCAAATATTTTACTTAACTTCAGAAAAGTTCACATATCTTTTCAAGTCTCCTTAAACTGATTTACAATTTCTATGACACACGTGAAATCAGGTTTAGAAATTCCAGTATTCACCTTCCAGTGTTCATTCAGGCAGAACAAATCCTGCACTGTTCTAGTCATACTATGAGAATTGTACAGGAAACAATGCCTGAATTCAAGACCCGTACAAGACATGGTTACCTTTGTGCGGTGTCTGATTTTCAATCCATCCCCATATTTCAATTTTATACTGCACTGTAACACTTATCTTCATAATTTCAACTAGTTTTTACAGAAATCCAACAAAATATCATAAAATTCAATAGAAAACACCTTCAGAGATTTTGAAATCAATTTGTTTTGCTTTAGAAAGCCACCATTGCATTTTAAATAAACATTTAAATGCTCTCAAATATAGCAACATACAGCAAAAGATCCTCTCTCTCTACATATATATATATATATATGCATAATTAGTATTATAAATGACTATAATTAATTTTACTATAATTGTTTTAAATCTAGACTATGTAACACCCCCCCCACGAATTTAAAAATCAGCATTACTCCAAATTATAATATAAAACAAAAAACTACCTGTGATTCTCTGAAAATATATACCTAAACGCATGTGTGCACACATGTACATATGTGCACACACACACACACACACACACTCATACACACACCATACACACACACCTGTGTTTCTTTGTTGAAACTGTATACCTAGAGGTATACATGAGAAAGTATGGTAGTCACCTATGGCACTAACCAACAACCAATTAATTTTTCATCTTTACAGATAACAAGTAATCATGATCGTTTAATACATATGTACATATAAATGTATAATTACGTATTGATTAGTTTAGCTTTTAGCAAAACACAAGAATATACTGCACTTCTCCAGAGTAAGACAGTATTTTTTTAAATTACACCAACAGACCATTAGCATTGAGTGAATTTATTTTCCCCAACAATGCTAAAAATATGCAAAATTTTCATTCTTTAGAGTTGCACAGTAAATGATTAACACAAGCTCTGCTCATTATCTCCCTCAACAAAACTTCTCTAAAAACAAATAAATCAACAATGCCTCCAACATTCATGAACAAATAAATTACAAACCTATTCAGTGGCAGCAATGATATTTTAAAAAGCTGGTGCAAGCTCACTGTACAATTTTATTACAAAACCGCATTTGATAAAAGAAAACACTGTCCACTTTTTCATTCTCTACACAGTTTTACTCAGAGGAATGGCTTCTCAAAGATGAAGAAACTTTGTAACAGCAACACAGTACCTAGGAAGTGTTAACCCTGTGTTCCAACAGATTATATAGGCACTGCTAATTAGGAGCTGATACTTCTCGTAAAGTTACTTTTAGGAGCCAAGAGTATTTTTCTCTCATAATGAGAATGTAAGGATAATGGCAGCTAACAGGAGCCATCACTATACGATCAGACACCGTAAATGAGAACATCTGTACAACGGGAAACGTAATTCTTGACTTTAAAGGCATGTACTCAGGGCTGCAGAACAGTACCCCTGTTTTATTTCTATATAACCCCCACCACTGTTGCACTGAACAAATGCCATGAAAACAACTGGCAAAGGCGTCCAGTGCGTCCTGGCTTCCGGTAAAAGTAGGCATTATATAACGGCTGTACCTACACTTTGTATTTTTTTTTAAATCTCAGTAAAAATAGTACTAATTAAGCATAAATGGTAAAAGGAAAAAATTAATGAAGTGATGAAACTGCATTGTTTTAAAGTGAAAATCAATGCATTCTAGGATGCAATAAAGCTCACTGGATAATAAGTCTACAGCACACTGAAGACTGTAAGCTAAAATCTAAAATAAAGCTCTGATGAGTTAACCTGCATTTTATTCAAACAACCACTAAAAACCATTTTCTTTTATGACTGACAAAAGTTATAACACTACAAGATCTAATGTAGAAAAAGCTTTATCCTTCATCTTACCATTAAAAATAGCCTTCAAAGTAATTCTACCTAAAAGATTTTTGCTATTTCAAAAAGCACACGCACATAAACTATTTCAGTTCAAAACACAATACGCTCCTCTACTGCCATAACCTAAAAGATTGTTCTTGGAATTAAAAAAAAAAAAAGCGCATGTAAATTAAGGTGACTGAAACATGCTTTCATCTAGCAGAGTAATATGGTAGCTATTCATCACCTGAAGTCATAAAACACTAGGTCTCGTCCTTAGCATATTCTAATGAAGCCTATCATGCAAATGAGAGTGACCTTTTCCTTGCATTCTGCAAGTTCACATTTATTCCAGGAGTACATAGAGTTTGCCAATACAAACTAGCCAAAGACTGGTAATTACTGTAATCAATTAGTAGTTAGTGTCGTTCTGCTCATTTTCAGCTAATGTCAACTAAGCCATTTTTGAGAGAGCCACCCTTGACAACAGCTTTTCTGTTGTTGTTTTTAAAATGGGGAAAAGAAGAAAATAAAAAGACGAAACACTCCAACTTTCCAATATGGCCACAAGGTCGCCTCCCTCCAAGTGATGTGAAGACCCAAGACAAGGCCCTAAAGTTAATAAGACAAAGACTCCGGGTAAAGTTGGGTATCCTTAAAATGACATTGAAGTTTTCTGCCTCTACAATTAAACATTAATATTTAAATATTTAAATGAAGGGCGCTCTCCCGCGCAGCAGTCCAGACTTGGTGGGACTTGGGCACTCTTCGCAACGGCTGAGTAAACAGGCCGTACCCTCTGCTCGGGAACAGTCCACTCCGTCGACAGTTATGGATAGGAAACATTACGGCAGCCGGTAATTAAAGTAAAAACTAATACTGTCTCAGAGATGGGGAATTTTGTAAAGGAAAATCATTTATCATGGCTTACAGTTCTCACAACTGAAATGAATTATCTTCTCCTGTGGCACACATCCATTTGAAGCTGGTGTATTTACTAAACTAAAGTGAGGTCCCCTGGCCCATCTTAACTGCATTAGCTCATGAGCACAGAACAGAAACATAACTGGTCTTAGAAAATATTCTACATGGATTACACAACATAAAACCTTAGAATTTAAGAAGTGGGCATCAAAAACAACAACAACAACTTACATTAAAGGCTGCTGCATCACAAGAAAACCAGACAGTTAAAGATCTACGGTGTTTTCCCTTAGTATGGTTGCTTATTAAATTTGTAAAAAGGACTGAAGAAAAACATCTTTGTGGTTGCTACTTGCTGAAGAGAAATGTTAATTTCATATCAACTAATGTCCTATCAGTGGACCCGGCCAACATGTGAAGGACAATATATTCAACACTCACTTATGAAAATTTATGAGAAAAAAAAAGAGACTAGAAAGAAAATGAATCTGTAGTATCTTAGAAGTTATCTAAAAAAGAGAAAATACTTACAATGTTGAGAGGAGCAATTTCACTGAGATTCCTGAACTCAAACAAATAGCAGAACTAAATGCCAGCCTTGTTTGTACAGGTCAAACTGAGACACCCAAAGTCATGTTTTCCTTGAATCTGTACAATCCAGGGCCTTTTATAAACTGAACTCTGCCTACTAAGGAATTTCTGATTTTAAACAAAGAGAATTTACTTGGGAGCAGTATTACAAGGGTAAATCAATACAAATATATAAAATACACTGACACATGAATGTGTGTGTGTACTTTTATTCTCTCCAAAAAAGGTAAGTAATTGAAAACCGAAATGGTAAACATTAAAAAAAAAAAAAAAAGCACAAAGTCATACTCATATACCAAGTGAGGACTTTCAGTTTCTTTATTTCCTGCTGCCTGAAAATATCATTCTTAGATGTCTGAAAATACCCAAAAATTGCAGCCACTTTTGAAAAATTAAAAACATCTATAAAAGATTAAGTGCCTGTGGAGAAGAAAACCATCACACTAAAGATAATTTTTTCTGTAATCTGTAAGCACTCATAGAAACACCTTTCCAAAACAAAAAGCCAAAAAACGGCAAAATGAAACTGAAATACTAAAATGTCACAGGTGTCCACAAGTATCTCCTGACAACCTTTGAAGGTCAACCTTTTCAAGTCCCTGCCTAACCGTGGGGCCGGGGGGGAGCCCTTGTTCTGAAGCGTTCGTTTCCAGGGTGCTATCAGGGTAAAAAGAGCAATCAAGTGGCAGTAAGCGGAGTGACGGTGCAGATTTACTGGCTGACTTCTGGGACTGCTGGAACCAGTCACCTCGCGTGGCTTCAGACGTGTCGATCCTGACACAGAGCCAAACAGCGGGACGACGGCGTCTTCCAGTCCTGTCAGAAGAATCAGCCCATGTGGGTCCTGACAGTTACGGAGAGGGGACATGAGCAGACGCGATGAGCACGGAAAGGAAAAAACAGCCAGGAAACTTGAAAGGCCTAAGGCTTCGCACAAAAATGACACCGGGCACAGAGCAAGGAGCAGTCGCCTGACTTGTCCCCAAGAAAAGGCTAACGGAAACCACTTCCCTAGAGGACCCAGGCCCGGGACGCGGCTGCTCCCGCGCAAGATGAGGTCTTTACGGTAAACACTTCCGACAACTGGTGACCCAAGTCCTGTTACGACACTAATTGTCCATGAAAGCTGACCCGCAGCAAAGCAGCACCGTTCAGTTCCCATAGCCCGGGCTCAGGCGCGTGAACATGATTGCAGGCGACAAAAGACATTCACATGTCACAGAGGACCCCAAACGCGTGATGTCCGCCCAGCACGCCCTGAAAGGGGGCACTGCTCAGACTCTACGCCTCCTGAATGGAAATAACCAGACTCCAGTACAACACCCTCAATTTTCTAATTTTTTTTTTTAGTATAGCTCCTGTTATTCTAATGATGAGAAGCAGATAAAATAGAGTGGTAATAATATTTTTTTAATTAGATGTTGTTACTTTATAAATAAGAAAGCTTATGATAAAAAAAGGTGAAGAATAATATTAAGTTTCTGTTCATATGTACTCCATGAATGATTTAATGTTGCTAAAGTGTTTCAATTTGTTAAGAGTGCTTAGTATAGAAAGCAGTTTGGGCATGTATTACATATTATAATTTACAATTATTGCAGCATTTCAATTTTCCCATAAGCTAATGCAGTGCATAAAGCACCTTTCTAATGCAGTAATTTAAAACTACATTAGGTAACTTTAAATTACCTTGCTTATTATATCTTATAAAAAAGTCATAAAGATAAAAACTAGTATTTTAATTGATAATTTAACAGTTAAACATTTTTTACTTGAAGCAGAAAACTGTGTTGAATAAAACCATAAGCCTATGTGTAACTCCTATATTTAAATCAAAGTATAGTGAATCTTATTTAACTTTGGAACTGTTTCAATGTTTGGATTGATCTACATATAAAAAGTATAGAAAATTAAATTGATTAAAAATTGAAATCATTTAGTTATGCAGTGGATTTCAAAGTTACCTATTTTATAGATTGCACAGATTTCTAAACATAATATACTGCAAACACTGGGATTTTTTTTAAAAACTGAAAACATGGCTTAAAAACAAGTAGAGGAAAGTGAACACTGTGACGGCAAAGTAAACCACCAGACAGATTTACTTTTTATTAACTTTGAAAAAAAAAAGAGTAATCATTTATATGGATATTTACAACAAAATTAAAATGTTTGCTACTAATTCGGGGAAATTCTATGAGAACTATAATGCATTTTACACTCATTTCTTGACTATCCACTGAAGGATAACCTGAACAGGTGCTTATCCTAGGTAAATCTTGCTTTCTAATTTGACAATTAGCATCAACACACTTTCTTTAATTATTTGTTTTGTTGAGACAGGAAAGGATGTCCACAAGATGGTTTCATTCTTAGATCTAAGTTAATTCCCAGATATTACGTATCTACATTCCCATGGAGCTAACTATGAAAGTCTCAAGGGAAGCACTTGAAAGGTTCTGACACAGCTGGAGCCCTACAGGTCTGGCACTAGCCACCTGGGTTACTCTGTCGACAATATTTGCCTTTTTACCTCTGTGAGCTTCAGCATCTCTCTCTGTAAAGTGAAACCCTGACATTAAGTGACCTTGAAGATTTCTTCCTCTCTGAGATCTAGTACTGGTTCTGCACTATCTATATCCTGGGAATCTCTGGATCACCAGCATCCGAAAGACCTACGCTTATGAAAAAGGGACGTTTTTGGACCCAGCCACAGACCTCCTGGACCATGAAGACAAGGAGGAGGCCCCGTCTCACCAGCCCCAGACGACGCTCCCGCACACCTCAGATGGACAGACACTCATCTACTGCTCTGCTGCCTCCAAGCGTATGGATAGTAAACCTCCAGCCATGAGGGATAAAAACTGCCTGACAGAAACAGTACGGGAGAAAAATAACTTGAAAACTAATTAGCGCTGCTTAGTACACTTTTTCCGAAATACAGGATGCCAAAATTAAAGTTTTCTGACTTCATTAGTCCTCCTGATTAGTAACTGAAAATGTCTTCCCCTCATAAGTGGATTTAACCTCAACAGGCTTAGAAATTTCACTCTAAGGAATCAGGACTTGTTTTTGTTCCGTTATTAGAAATAGGTGAAATATTTCGTTTAACTTTAACGAAACATGATAAACTTACCTAAGAAAAACTCATGAACTGACCAATTTATAGAATTATCAGATCACATAACTAAAAGAATTTTTTAAGTTCATTATTTGTGTATATGGCTTTGTACACCACAGTGATATTTTATTAATGTATTAATATGTATCTTATTAATGGCTTTATTTAATCCATATCTCCATAGTACCTAACATATTTTATACATACTGGGTACTCGCCTAAAATATTTTAATAACTTCATACTAAAAGAATGAATGAGAGAAACAATGAACATGCAAGAAAAAAGAAAAAAAAAACACACACATTTCACCTTTCCTTTGTGGAGCATCTGAAACAGAAGAATCCATACTGTTCACACCAGTCCTCTAGTTAGGGAAAGGCACTAGAGAAAAATCAATTCATGGGCATCAAGGATAACAGAGACACCAGCTGACTATGAGAGAGACTGAGACAGTGCCCAGGTAACTCCTCGTCTTCCACTGAAGGCCCTCCTCCTTTGCTAATAGCTAGCACTTCCCCCCAAGTACGGGGCGGATGTTCAGTAAACACTACCTAACAGTAAATAGTACCAAACTGTGGTTGTGCTCTTCCTCTGGCTGTCCCTCCACAATAGCTCCACACCCTCACTTCAGGAGAGGCAATGGATTACCTCTAAAGTAAACACTGGGCTCTGACCATGAAACTGAGGTACCAACAGCTACTGTAATGAACCAGCAGCTGGAATTAGAGTCTATATTCCAATCGAAACCTGTTCTGGCACCCACGTGGGAAAACACCAAATGTACCACCTTCTGAAGCAACATGGAGGAAAAAAAAATGAACAGAAACTGTTGACAGAAGAGTGAAAAGCAGCGTGTTGGAAATACAGGGCCAACTAAGAGGCCTGAGGAGAACCCCTCTTCCTGTTTTGATTTTTTCTTAGGTCCTCATTGCTCAACGCTGCTGGCCTCAAAATTCTCGGCCTGGACTGAGAATCTGTCTTCCCCATCCTCACTCCTCTGCCTCTACCCCACACGCTCTGTGTGACCAGCCCCCAAGCCCTGACCACAAACTCTGCTTCCCGCACTACGTCTTCCACCTGCACAAGCACGTGCACTCCAGGCCTTCAGCCGCCACGTCCAGGAGACAGAACTGAGCTCGCTGTCCAGGTCCCAACCTTTCAGACCAACCACCGAGGCCTTTCCAGCCACGTCAAGCACATCACCCCCTAAATAGAGATGGCTGGTCCATCAACACCTCAAATTGAATGTTTATAAAACTGAACTCCCATTAAGAGGACTCTTAGAGAGTATGTCGTAATTCTTCAGGTGAGAAAACTAAGTAAGAAGCAGACAAAAGCAGTCCCTGGGAGGGCGGGGGCTCAACCCAGACTAACCCCCTTTCCATGGCTCTGCACGGCCAGCATCCGTCCTGCATCCCTGGAGACCAGGCAGCACACAGTCCGTCTCACAGGACATGGCTTTTCCTTCATCCAGCTTTCCAAACCTGACATCCTCATCTCCTCAGCCCTAACTTCTTATACATTCTCCTGATCATTCACTTTGAACTTTAGGACTACCATCAATGTGCTTCTCTCCCTTACTTCCACCTCAACCATCCCATCCCGGAGCTTCTTCCAGTGTTTTAAGTGCCTCTTCTCGGTCTACTCTCACCACTGTCCTCGATCCAGTCCTTCATTATCTCCCCAACACACGGCAGTAAAATTCTAGCTAGCATCTCCATCTCGTTTTCCTGTCCAAATCCAGGCAGCATACCACAGGCATCTTCAAGTCTTTACAGAAAAGTCCTACTTGAGCCCTTCTCCTCCTCTGCTCATAAGCCTTTCATGAGTCCGTCCTCTAATCATGTCCTACGAGCCATCGGACAGGACAGTACTCTCAGGGACTCTCACTCACCTGCAGGAGGAAGTCCAAGATGCTTCCCTGCCCCATTCATGACTTGCTACCTGTCTCCATGTCCACTTCTGTCTCCCTTCCAATGCATATTCAGGGAAGGCTCACAATCCCTCATCCAAAATTCTGAAATCAGAAAAGTAATGAAAACTGAAAGTTTCATTTTTTAAAATCATTGGGTGGGAAACCAGACTTGAATTGACATGTGGCTATTTAGGGACTTCATCTGATCTACAGCAATAGTCTTAGCACCCAGCTCAGTGCTTGGCACATAGAGAAAGTTAACATTCATAGAGCAAAATTGAGCAAATCAATCTTAACTGTGATGACTGAGTTTAGTAAATGATCTTTATTTCCTAATGAGACATGTAGAAAATGTACAAATTCCTAGGTTTCTCTATCGATTGACTGTTACCTTACAAAATGACTAGAACTTCTACTCACCTCCAAAAAGAGGGACTGAAATACCACAAATGCTAAGGACCACGTAAGACACTCACAACTGATGCTTCCTCTAAGGCATAGTTAAATTCCAGTATTACATACGCAGAATCTAGAATTTAGAGATTTCTGCAGGATTAAAACGTGAATGTTTCTCTATGAATATGAAAATTAACGTGCATTAATTAAACAGCCAATGATTTATAAGTCAAGGTCCAGCCAAATTAGGATCTCTTAGTGGGTCATGTTTTAACTCCATGTATAGGATACACTGTAAGTGACAATATCCTGACCAAAAGGGTCACTGGTAGCAAAACTAAGCATGTTAATGAAATGCTGTTATGTGTAAATTAAAGTCAATATATATACACATTTACCAGAATTCTTTCTCAATTCATTGCTGTTTCATTTTTCTATGGAATCTAGTTTATGCATCTTAATATTTTGTTCTGCTTTACAATTTTATTTTAAAAAATATTTATTCTTTCCACGCACACTATCCTCAGGCTTAGACATAAATTATTAGCTCTAATGATTCAGACTTGGTGGTCAGCCTCATACAATTCTCCACACAGCAAATACATTGTGTGAGGTATTAGTTGGAATCACTCTTATTTAATGAAATGATCCATCATGGTGTCTTATAATTAAATACACTCATAGCCATGATTCTTGGACACAAAAAGCACAGTAGCAGATAGTGTGGGCTCAAGAGGCTGAGCCGCCACGAACCCCCAGGGGGCGCCGAGCGGAAGTGGACAGTCGACTGGAGACAGGAACAGACGTCTCAATCCACGTCACTGAACCAGAGCTCGGCATAAAAACACACAGTATATGACACGTTACCATTACTTCACCACCACCGCCCACGTGGCTGAGCACAAACTGTCTGCAGAAGTACAGCAGAGCCGAACACGCCCCCGGCCTCCCCCACATCCCCAAGGAAAAGTCCAAAACAATGTACAGCCATAGCAAAACCCAAGGAAAACTCAACACCCAATTAGTGTCCCAAGAGATTGTCCACAGAAGAAGCTGCCTCTTATAGAAAACAAGCGTCAATTTTGTATTATTAACAAATCATATTTTCACCAAAAAGCTAATGAACATCACCTGAAATATTCTGTTTTTCAGTTACATGACACCGCCAACTCAAATACGAAATTGCATATGAAAACATTAAAACGAAAAGTAGTTTTTCACATCTCATAAGAGTGAAAAAATGATCTCTCTAAACCCTAAATAAAAAGTTATAAGAGGTTGAAACTGCTTTTAAGTTTCAATCCAAGTCCAATTATATATTTTTTTAATTAGGTTCTGTTAGGTACATTCCATCAGGTTTGGCACACTTTGGATTACCATGTAGAGGAAATGACAGCACAAACATGAAGAGACTCAAGGAGATGATCAAAAAGAAATGCTACACTGAAGAAATTATTTTCATGGTTGATAAGTATTATAGGTAGGAAATTAGGTTCTGTCTCACCTATCATTAAAAGAGCTTTAAAAGCAGTTATTTAAACAAGTAGAATGAAACATATATTTAATAGGCATAGAACATGAACAGATTTTTAAAACAGGGAGAAGTAGATTTTTCTTAATTGTACAAAAAAATTCGACCAAAACAGTTAACAAAAACTGCCAAAAACAGATGAGTGTTCCCATCTATCACATGAGAAAATATCAAAGATCTAATGCTCACGGTTGGAAGGTGCTGTAAGCTGCACACACTCACAGGTGTTAAATGGATCAGACTTTCTGAAAAGCAATTTAGTTGCATGTAAGAACACTTTAAAATCATTATTCACTTTGAAATCCAATATTTCTACTTTTGGGCATCTATCCTAACCGAATATTATGAAAAGGGCACAATAATGTATACACAAAGATGTCCACCACATGGTCATACGTAAAAGTAAAAAACTGTGAACAACCACTGTGAGAAGCATTAAGAAATGGTCACATAAATCATTATATGCACACATACGGAATGTTATACTGCCATAAAAATATCTGCCAAGAATATTTAATGGCATGAAAAAATAGTCCTTGTGTAATTTTAAGCAAAAACATATCTTTTTAAATTTTATGTACATCACATTCGGTTGTGTAATATCAAAAGAATTTTATCAAAATGTTCAAGTGGGTTAAAGGTGATTTTTTTTCATATTTGTTGCAATTTATTAGCCCCTCCCAATTTCCCACAATGAGCATATAATATGTTGAGAATAAAATTTAGAACGATTTTTTAAAATAAGCGTTTTTTTTTTTTAACTTCATATACTTCTGGTATGAAGTAATAAGTTTCTAATAATAAACTGAACCTCTCACAAATAACAGCTGTAAAATCTGAACAAAATACTAAAAAAAAAAAATTATCTGATATTTCTGGAAACTAAACAAAAGCTGGAAATTTTTAGAGTGGTTTTAGAGTGGAGTCAAGGCATGATATAAACAGTAAGAGGTAAATCCAGCCCCTCCTCCCTTTTTGATGGCTTTACCCTGGAAAGAGAGGCAGCTAAAATCACAATGGAAAAATCAGCTGTATTTCTGGATCAGAGGGAAAGTGTCCCAGGGCAACGATAGCCACAGAAAGAGTAAGAAGTAAATACCATAAAAGAGAGAGCCAAAGGAACGTCTGATTTACGAATAAACACAGAATACATAAACCACGTATGAACCAGGAGGCGTGAAAGCAGACTGCAACTAAAGCTTAAATATCAAAAATGAGATATAAGTGGCTGAGTACAGCAGACATGACAGATGCTATCTGATGGTAATCAACTTAACTACCTGCTAAAAATGAAAACACCAAGAGTATTTGAAGCTATACAACAAAATCCACAGACCACACAACATAAAATTCAAAATGTCCAAAATCCAATCCAAAATAACTTGACGTAGAAAGAGTCAGAAAAATGTGAGCAAATCTCAAGCAAAACAGTATGTGGTAAACAAGATGACCAAAGTGCTGGAATTATTTTAAAGGACTTCAGAGTAGGTATTATAACCATACTATGTGAAATAAAGGAAATGTGCTTGGAACAAATGAAAAGAAAGGAAATTTCAGCAAAGAAATAAGATTTATTTTTTTAAAAGCCAAATGGAAATTTCAGGAACAAAAGATGAAATATTTAGAATTAGAAATGTGCTTAACAGGAAAATGGAGATGACAGAGTAAAGAATCAGTGAATTTGAGGACAGATCAATAGCAATTATCCAACATGAAGAACAGAGAGGGAAAGAGACTGAATTAAAAAAGAAAATAGTAAAGAGAGCCTCAGGGACCTACCTGAGAAATAATTACAAAGGGTTTAACATACAGCTAATTAACTAGAGTCCCAGAAGGGAAAGAGAGAGAGGAAGAAAATGGGGTACAAGAAACTTCTGAGGAATTATCAACTCACTCAGGAACATCCAGCTTTGGCAATATAGAGACGTCAGTGAATCTTCTCCTCAAAAACAAATACAACCATGTAAAATCGTCAAAAGGCAACAATTTCATGATTCTAAAAATCAAATTCAGGCAACAAGGGGAAAGGCACTTTGTCTGGAGCTTTGGGTAGCTGGTGGAGTGGGGAGCACTTGCCTGGGATGCTACCATTGCCTACACCCATCCCCAAACTTGGTGAGGGACCATCAGAGCTTTATTAACATATGACTGGCACAAAAAAAAAGGAGAGCTCTCAGCCAAGGTGGTGGAGGGGAAGCTATTTGGGGCAGGGAACAAATGCTATAGCTTTGTCAGCTGAAAGTAAAAAACTTGGTAGGAAGTAAATGAGGAAATCTAACAACATTGCTGCACAATGGTGTGAACCCAGTTTCGGCAACTGGCAGACTAGTAAGTAATTCAGCAAGGAGACACTATAAACAAAGGACCAGTAAAAGGACCAGATGAGTCTCCCACCACATTCCTGGCTGACTAAGCAGGGGTGCAAAGGAAGCCCAGGGAAGGCATCAGACAGAGCCTCAGAAGGTAACTTGCTTGACAACTACCTGAAACTCTGAATGTGCCCCTGGTGCAGATACGAATAGCAGGCAGATGGCAGACACAAACTCTGCCCAACTCATTGTTTTTGACCATAAAGTCTTACATTCACAGGGAAAATACCCAGAAAGTCAAGGTAAAACAAATGAATCAATAAGCATTTTAAAACTGAACAGAAACACTGGAGGCTCTACACCACAAACAGATAAAATTCCACGCTCTCAAGTCAATGCAAGTTAAAGGAAAAAAAGACACTTTTTGAAAAGTGAATCAAAATCCAAACTTGCCATACCATATTATATAAAATGTCCTATTTTCAACAACAACAAAAAGAAATCATAAGATGCATTTTTTAAAAAATGTAAACTATGACCCAGATTCAGGAAGAAAAAAAAAGTCAAGAGAAAAATGGAAATTTGGCCCAGATGTCAACGTAGCAGAAAAAGTTCAGTAGCTACTGAAAAGATGTACTACTGATTCTTTGAAATGTTCAAAAATTAAAGAAAAATATGTCACTGATTCAACAAATGGGGAACATGAGTAAGGAAATAGGAATTATACAAAAGAGATGCTAGAGATGAAAAGTACAGCATTTCAGAAATAAAAAATTCCTACATGGGAAAGAAGCAGATTTGAGAAGGCAAAGGAAAGAATCAGTGAAACTGAAGACAGAAGGACATTAATTATCTAATCAGAAGAAATAAATTTTTAAGAAAATTGAACAGAATCTCAGAGACCTATGGGACAATTTGAATTATTTCAACAAATGTGCTGTATGAATCCCAGTAAGAGAGAAAAAAGAGAAAGGGGTAGAAAAAATATTTTTTAAAATAATGGCTAAAAACTTTCCAAATTTGATGAAATACATTAATCTACAGATACAAGGAGTTCAACAAACATTAAGAAGTATAAACACTAAGAAATTCACACCTGGAAACATCACAGTCAAACTAAAAAGAAAAAGACATTTAAGAAAATCTTGAAAGCAACAAGAGAAATAGTCATCACATACAGGGAACAGCTACATGTTTAACAGCTGCTTTTGCAGGAGAAAAAAAATACAAATAAGAGCCGACTTATCAGAAACAATAGAGGCCAAAAGTCAGAAGAATTGTATCGACAAAGTAGTGAAAGAAAATCTATCAATCAAGACATCTATATTCAGCAAAACTATACTTCGATAACGAAGGGGCATAAAGACATTCCCAGATAAACAAAAGCTGTCAGGATTCACATCAATGCCAAATAAGGCAGTAAAAGAGAAAGAGACAAAGAAAAACACCCGAGACATAGAATAACAGAGCAAACCAGAAAGCATAAACCCAACCAACTATACTACATTAAATGTTAATAAGTACTACAGTTAAAAAGAATACATTATTAGAATGTATTAAAAGATCAAAATTATGCGCTAACCATAAGAGACATACTTAACATTGAAAGAGATAAATGTATTCAAACCGTAAAAACTGGAAAAGATATTCCATGCAGTCAGTAACCACAAGACAGCTGAAGTGAGTATATTAATGTCAGACCTAATAGATTTTAAGACAATTATTACTAAAAAAGAAGAGGGACAAAAAAGTAAAGGCATAAATATTGGATAAATACAAGTAAAACTATTTCTCTGCAAAGAAGATGTGATTGTTTACATAGAAAACCCTCAGGATCTAAAAATATATACGTATATATTGGAACAAGTAAGTGAACTTAGGAAATTCACAGGATAAAAGATTAATATACAAAAATCAATCACACTTTTAAACATTAACAGCATGCAATTCCATTTAAAATAGTGCAAAAAATGTCTAAGGCCCTCGCACTAAAGACTGCAAAACACGGCTGAGAGAAATTAAAGAAGACCTCGATGGCAGTTTCCAAAAAAGTTAAGCACAGAGTCATCACACACCCCAGTCGTTTCCCTCCCAGGTAATTACCCCAGAGAAATGAAAACATATGTCCACACAAAGCTTTACACAAGAGTACATACTACATGATAGAGTGAATTAGTTTACAGTGACAAAAAGCAGGTCACTGGTTCCCTGTGGCAGGCAGGAAGGGGTGCTGGGCTGCACACAGGCACAGGAATATTTCGGGGGTGATAGAAACGTTTTTTTATCTTGATGCTGTCGCTGCTTCAGAAGTGTATAGAACTGTCAAAACCCATCAAATGGTACACTTTAAATGGATGCTGTTTACTGTATTGAAATTATTCTGCAATAATGTTGTTGAAAAAAATAAACAAATAGAGTTAAGCAAATGAATGAACAAAGGTTTTAAAGTAAATAAGCCTTACACACCTGTTTAAAACAAAATAAAATTTAAATGGTGAGAAAAATTTGTAAACATAAACAAGTTACACTCTCCAACAACAGATCTCTAGTTTTGTTTCTTTAATTTGTTTGTTTTGAACCTCAAACCTCTGTTGGGTATAAGGGAATAAAACCTTTACAGGTTTTACTATAAAAACCGGTCATATAAACAAATTATTTAACTATGGCTATATAAAGAAAATGATCTCATATCTCACAGATTATTTTCAGATCTGTACACATAATTCAGTTTTATTATTGAAAGCAGCACCAGTTATCACACAGAAAATAAGTAAATTTTATTGCCTGATTCATCTTGAATATATCATGTCTGTGTACTCCAAAGAAGCACAGAATGCAAAGCTATTATAAAACTTCAGTGGAAAAAGAAGTGTCACTATCTAACAGACTCAGGAATACTGTCTAGACTCACAATCTTTCTGTCCAAAGCAATGCTGACGAAAACAGACTCTTCCTTAATAGGAATTGTCGCAATAAGTAATTGCACTATGAACCCAAATGACTGTATTTTTATACAGAATTTTTACATACCTAAAATTCTGGCAAAAATAGTTACATTAGAATCACCTGGGCCAATGTGGAAATGCTAAAAGATATGCATGTACACACACACACACACACACACATACTCTTTTTCTCTCTCTCTCTCTCTCAAACATTATGTGTGTGTATATTTGTTTTTAAAAGGTTAAGATAATAACATTAATAACAACAGATAGTATATCTCTATATATTTAATATATATGTGTCTATATTTAAATGTAGGCACATATGGTATATGTATGATACTGTCCTAGTGTTGCTTTACTGCCAATAAATTGAGTGTCATTGATTCCTAAACTCATCATTCATGAACCTGATTCCATTAATAAATGAAATTAATAATGAATAAATACAACTGATATACCTAAATTTATTCAAAATTGATCAAAATTTTTTAAATGCCTGCTGTCACAATATAATTGAAATAAGGCATTTAAGAACAAATGGATAAAATAAGACTTGTCTATTAATTCTTAAATCATAAACCATCCAAAAGTATTCACGCAATAAGATAAAACGGATTAGACCATGTCAAGAGAGCAATGAAAAGAAAATAACCTGAATAGTGACAGAGGGAAACATTAACACCTCGGCTATCAAAAACTCACAAAACAAAACAAACCTCGGGACTTCCCTGGTGGCGCAGTGGTTAAGAATCTGCCTGCCAATGCAGGGGACACCTGTTCAATCCCTGGTCCGAGAAGATCCCACATGCCACGGAGCAACTAAGCCCGTGAGCCACAACCACTGAGCCTGCGCTCTAGAGCCCACGAACCACAACTACTGAGCCCGCGTGCTACAACTACTGAAGCCCTCACACCTAGAGCTCGTGCTCCGCAACAAGAGAAGCCACCGCAGTGAGAAGCCCGCGCACCGCAATGAAGAGTAGACCCCGCTCGCCGCAACTAGAGAAAGCCCACGCGCAGCAACAAAGACCCAACGCAGCCAAAAATAAAATAAAATAAATAAATAAATAAATAAATAAATAAATTTATGGGGGAAAAAAGGTAGTCAGGGAACTAGGGGTACTACAAGCACAAGTGAAAGGAAAGAAGAGGGCAGGATCTGAGAGAGTAATGGCAAAGACAACTGGTTAGCACGGTCTTCTGAGGAACAGTGAAAGGCTAGGCTGGAAAGACCGCCAGGGCTGCAGAGGAGCAGAGCCCGACAGCAGCGGAGCGCCCCAAAGGTCATGGGGGTCCCGACAGCAGCGGAGCGCCCCAAAGGTCATGGGGGTCCCGACAGCAGCGGAGCGCCCCAAAGGTCATGGGGATCCCGACAGCAGCGTAGCGCCCCAAAGGTCATGGGGATCCCGACAGCAGCGGAGTGCCCCAAAGGTCATGGGGGTCCCGACAGCAGCAGAGCGCCCCAAAGGTCATGGGGATCCCGACAGCAGCGGAGCGCCCCAAAGGTCATGGGGTCCCAGCCCTCGAGAGTACGTCCCGTCTACAAAGACCAACAGTCTCACGCATGCAGAATACACTCTGCAAGTAAAAGCAAAGGAAACACGACAACTCTCCACACATCCGATGTGATTCCTGACGTCAACACTGTTTTACTCCCTACCAGATCAGAGAGTTCATACTATAGAAAAAATGCTCCAAAACACTACCTGATATTACGAGGAAACTACTGGCAAACCTTATTTCCAGGTCATGAATAGTATTCAATTCACATGATAAAATACTAATAATCATAAATAAATGCTACTCTTACAACTGTTATGTAATTTCTTTTTATTCTTCAATTTTGAAATAAAGTTGAAAGTACTGCATCAAAAGACAGTAAAAGAGTTATCATTACTTTTCAAATTGACAAGCAAAAAAAACATAAACAAGTGCCAGGATAATAAAAATGGTACTGTTCACTTTCCAGAAGAAAAAATAAATTGAACTAAAATTATTAAGCTAACAAAGCAAGAGAAAATATGAGTAGGAAAATGACAGTTATCTGCAAAATTCATAAATGTGTCTTTTGTATAACCATAATGATCATATTTTATGCTGTCATTTTGCATTTAATTGCTCACCCTGGTACTTCTCTTCATAGAAGCCATCAGTATCCCACAGAGCCAGATGCTGAATTGCAAAAACATACTGTGACCATGGACTTATAAGAAAGTTACTTTGCTGAGCTGTGGTGTATGACAAGTTAATTTTTGCAATTACACTTTTTCCAACAATAAATGAAGCTACTGCTTATGATTATCCTATATTATTTTTAAAAGGCAAGAAAATACTCTTTATAATAAACTAATCAAACTCTTTTAAAGACTTCAGTTGATGTGAGAAAGTTAACTTTTCAAATAGCTCTTCTATCATATGTCCAAAAGTAAAAATCACCACCTCAGCTGAAATGTATAAGCTGCTTAACATGTTGTGACATGACTATGTTTTCTGAATGTTAATATACGATGCCAAGTCATTTCAAGCCGTTTAGGAAAGACTAACCTCAGTCTTTTGATCATTACTTTTCTTTCTGCTATATTATGCTAAACATAGTATTCAAAGGATCAGTCCATTAACTGTCATTTAGAAAGAAATGGCTATTGCACAATAATTTATCTGCAGGGAGTAAATTGTTCTAAATTTAAAATATTTGCAATGGCCATCAATGTCACATACCCAGTAGTAATAAAACAGTAGGACGTCATGCATTGTGAAAACCTAGGCTGTCCCCTGTAATACAGTATCTTCACACATATACTACAAAATTTGGGAGCTATTATGTTTTGTTTTATTCATTAAAAGGCAGAGAGCAGGAGGACAGTTCTCTCCTAATGAACTTCCCCCCATATTAAAGCCAAGAGAGTTATTTCATGATTAATGTTAATATATCAGAACAAAACAACATGAGGCAAGTATCCCAAACGCCTAAGTCAAATTTGCTTACGGGAGGAGGATATCTAAAAAATAACTACTTAATATATATATTTTTACAGCTCTATTACTAAGTGACTTAAAATTTAAGTGATGCTATGTTTTATTCACATAAAATGAAAAAAAAATGTACATTTTCACTACATTATATAAAAGGAGCATAAGATATTAAAATGCTCTAGGTAAATCTAATAAGTTTTTCACAGGACTTCAATAAACATATAATAGTACTGATTTATTTTCATGTGTAACATTGTTCCCATGTCACTTCCTAATCGAAAGGGGTTTGTGAAGGTGTTACTTCGATACATATGTAAGACTTAATTCAATAAAAAATCCTAGAATCTTGGAGATGTTTTATTTCAAATCCCTTGTGTGTTTTTTCTCACTGTGGAATAAAACACGAGATATGTGGTTTTAATTTACAAGTGCGCTTGGAGATCACCAGCTCAAACACTGAGTGCATAAGGTGAGAAGCACAGCACAGAGCTGAAACGCAGTCATCAATAAAGCAAATGTCTATCAGGCCTCTAGGCTCTGACCCCTACTTGAAGGGAAATGACAAACCTTGCAGATGTCCTTCGGGCCACACAGTAAGGAGGAACCTGCCCGAGTGCCGGGGTTTGTATCGTTTGTATTTCAATTTCCCCACCAGCCCTGAACTTCCTCCCGGGTCCCCTGCATCCGCTCTGTGTACTCCAGCCTCTCACATGGGCCAGGGACTCGCTGCCCACATTTCCAGTCCCCACCTTATGTGTATTCTCAGTATCTCTTCCTGGATGACCCACAGACATCACACCCTCAACACAACCAGAACCAAATGCCTCCTGCTCTCCTCTCCCAGAGCTGCTTCCGTGGAGTAAGCCCACCAGCCACCTACCTGAGATCAGTGCTCTGAATTCTCCTCAGTTCCTCCCTCCCCCACCTCCTCCTTCAGTTGGGCCCTTAATTCTGTCCTTCCCACATCAGAAACATGTCTCCACTCCACCCCTGTACTCTACTCTGACCGCCTTATCTGGAACCTTCCCGCACTCCAGCCTCGCGCTGTCTCACTGGTTCCAGGGGGACAGCCTCCGCTGATGGGGCCCCCAAAGCAAAGCCTGTCCCTGAGGCGGGCTCCTCACATACAACTCCCAGGGGGTGAGGATCTGACAGCGCTGATGGCCTCACCACGACCACAGGAAAAAGCACAAAGTAACGCACACAGGTTCTAAACCTCATCCTCTTTTCCATGCTTCTCTCTCCTCTAGGCCCCGCTAGGGAAACATTAGGCTCCTGACTGGTTCTCACACAGCTTTCTCTGCCTGAAATGCCCTCTCCTCCTGTATCCGCACAGAAAACTCCTATGCTCTCCAAAGTGCCTGTGATATTTTCTCTGACTTCCCCAGGCCAGACTAGTTACCCCGCCATGTGCCCCATGCACATGTTACAGCCCCTATCTTGGGACCGACTGCTGGCGTGACTGGATTATGAGGGCGTGGACTGAGATGGGGGTTACTTGTGCCCAGGACAAAGACCCTGTTCACTAACTTTATTAATTTTAAATGAATTGAACTTGTTGGGAGATAAAGCATTTCAAGAACCTAAATAAATGGAAAACATAATCATCTTCTTTAAACTTAAAACTTTGACAAGAATAAAAAAGGAAGGTAGCAAATTAGTGCCGGGAAAATACAAACTAATTGCTATATTCCCATTCTGAACCAATTTTACAAATGGGACTGAAAACAAGGCAGGAAACACCTCTGTCTGGTTTTTCAAGTCAAGAAAAGGAAGAATCATTATGGCAGCAAGGTAAGGCTCTCCCAGCTCCACAGAACCCAAGATGCAGAATTCATAGTTCCTAACCACAGTTGTACAGAATGCTCGTGTTTCATGTATTAAGGCTAGAATTAAAGACTGAAGAGTAATCTTAATAGAAATGTGTGCAGACATAGCATTTTTATAGTTTCTAAGCCCTACATACATTAGTTCATCAGCTACTCAAAAGACACATCATTTCTCCATTTTCAGGTGCAGAAACTTCAGGCAGTTTTCCTATAACTAAGGCACAGAGGCTGGAACATGAACCCAAGACCTCTAACTCTAACTGCATTGCCTCTCTAACAAACACATTTTAAAGGTGTGCAACACAAGGCCTCAGAACACTAAGCTGTGAAAGTGGCCAAGACACATGCATAATGCAAGCGAGGGCCAAATCACACACTGAGGCGGGGCCTACTGAAGTTGAAAATAAAAGACAGAATAAATAAACATTAATCAAATGTTTAATTCTGAATAAACCTTAATGAATAACTTTGCTTTAGATTATAAATAATTGTATTAGGGCTGCTATAACAAATTACAAAAAAAATTAGTGGCTTAAAACAACACAAATGTATTATCTTACAGACCTGTATTCAGAAGTCCAGAAATGACTGAGCTAAAATCAAAGCATCAGCAGGACTATGTTCTTTTCTGGAGGTTCTAGGGGAGAATTCCTTTTCCTGTCTTTTCTACCTTCTAGAGGCCACTCATGTTTGCTGGCTCACGGCCCCTAACCCATCTTCAAAGCCAGCAAAGGTGGGTTGAGTCCTTCTCCCATCACATGGCCCCCTCTTCTGTCCCTCCTTACACATTTGAGGACTCTTGGGATTACACTGGGCCCACCCAGATAACCCAGGATAATCTCCCTATGTTAGGTAAACTGACTGGCAACCGTAAATTCCACTGGAACCTTAATTCCCCATTGCCACATAATGTAACACGGTCACAGGTTCCATGGATTAGAAAGTGGACATCTTTAGTACTAAGTGGGAAAGGAGGAGGAGAGGTTGCATTATTCTGCAGAACTAAATAACCAAGATTAAAACTGGATACTAAGTAAAATCTAAATTGAATTTTGATGTTTTGGACCCCTTCCCCATGAAATGGGGTCCATGGAGAATGGACAGAGATAATTGATCATTCATTCAAACTGTTGTCTCATTTTGACAGGACATTAGAAGAAAATAACAAGAGTGTTACTTAAAAGACTCCTCAGTCTTATCTAGTAAAATGAAGACTTTATCATAGTTATTTTACATTTTCCTTCTTATCCAGACTCAGTTTGACTATTCTAACCTTTGCAGAGACGGTTTTTCCATTCTCCCCTCAGGTTCACTACACCTGTATTTACTTAAAATGTAGAGGGCAAAAGTCAAAGACAATGATGAACTCATTTTGATTGCCAACGTGTAAGCTAGTGAACATGAGTAAACATGTATTAGGTAATAAGAATAAATTACTAAAACTAATGGCTCTCTACTGCTTAAAAAGCATTCTTATCTCAAGTGACTCTAGCATCACTTGAGATATATTTACAGAAATATTATGCAAGTTTCTCAATAACACTCAGAAAAGAGAGGTGATGCGGACAATCCCACAGTTATTAAGTGTACAAGTGCATCAGCCAGTGAAGACAGTGTTTACCATGTCTGAATAGCTGTGGGAAAAGGGATGGTACCCAAATAAGGGCAGAGGGGAAAAACCTAAATTCAGTAAAAACACTATAACATTTTCCCAAACAACATTATTCACATATTTTAGTTACGCACATTAGGGGGAGAAAAAAAAAAAAAAAAACACATGAAGAAAATGTATAATTACACATTTCTACTCAAACAGTAAGAGAAATCTGAATTAATTAGAATTTTAAACTGAAAATACTACAACAAAAATCAATACTCCTACATGAGAAAAAAATGAAAATTAGAAGCCTCATATTACCACTGGAAAAGTTTAGAGCATTTCTTCATTTTCACTTTTCTATTAATTTGTGTAAACTCTGCAGGATTAGTGAAATCAATTAAATAGAAGAGATATGTGCAAAAACCATGGAAGTTTAAATATTATGGTAAACTTCTAAAAGTTAAAATGTACCTGTCCGAATGGAAAACTGGGTTTAAAATATATTGCAAATATAAAAGCACAAAAATGCATTGAAAGTTACGTCTTTAGTATATTTATATGAACAAAAAATAATTATCTTTTTGAACAGAAGTTACAAACAGACTCAGGTCAAATTCTTTTAAAACACACTGTTTCAACTGTTCAAAAATCAGCATTAATGTTTATACAGTAACATTTCCTTGTGTAGACAATAATGGAAAAACTTCAATCCCCCCACAAAATTTTGCCTCTATAAGTACCTTTAACAAAGTTGGAGAAAACACATCATGCTTGTTGATAGTGACGGGATTATTTCAAAACCCAATTAGATCTGTTCATTCCCTTTTGCTTAATTAAAGCAAAAGGCATCAAAATCTTTCACAGCAGTAATCATGTGGAAGCTGGCTGGCACAGACAGAGTAATTAACTCAACCTTATCAATGAACTGTACTGGGTCACGCAAGTGCAGCCCAGTATCAAAGCTAAGAATCGATGCCATCAGGCTAACATCTTAGAGTAATACAGAGATTGAATAATGCCATCTGGTAACGGACAGGCTTTGTTCCTGCCTAGCGGTGCTGGATAAATGTTTCTGCTCATAACTTTAATGTGGCAGCTTAACCATTTAATCATTGTACATTAATACATTATCAATATAATGAACATGTAACTATAAAATTACTTGTCAAAGTAATCAGATATTACAGATTTTGTGCATAAGTGCAACACAAGGGGATTCTGAGTATTAACTGTACGTTTACAAAGGAGGTATATTATGGATTTTTAAATATACATAGATATTTTATACACAGTAAAGTTTAAGTTCTAGAAATATTGTTTTTATTAAATGAAATCATTCTATGCTACATCTTTCATCAGACATACATTTGGGTGGTTTTTATGTGGCTTAATTCAACACAAAAGACTGATGCTTACGCAATTCTTAAAAATTCAGTTTATTCAATTAGGCGAATTTACTTGATATTATATTTGTTTTACTGGAAAATATTTCAAAATATAAGAAATCATCTTTTGAAAATGCATCGCTTAAAGTCATCTATTCATTATCTCCAGTTAAGTTTAAGCACACTTTATTATTTTCCTAAAGGATCAAAAATTCTGTTGCCAAGACATTATTTTGAGGTCTTTCACTTTCACCAAGTGAGACACTAAATCATAGGGGACGATTATCAGCAAATTCTCTGCGACAGGCCCTAAGCCTGCTGAGGTTATGCAGCTGACAAACTTTGATGTGCCGTGCCTGGGCACATTATGTTCATGTGGTGTGTACATCTGGGCACCCTTTATGGCAATGCAGCAAGCAGCCAATCATTTATTCCACTCTGATTAGCACACATGTAAATCCTCACCAATCAAGCCACGCTCGGGGTTACTGTTGTGGCAGCCATACAGCAAGCTGGCAGAACATACGAGCCAAGTATGAGAAGACACTTCTGGGCTTGATCTGAACCTGCCGTCACACCAGGCAGGTTCCCCCAGAATGGGCTGTAACCAGCTCTCCCTTTCAAAACTGATCAGAGGGCCCAAAAGAAAAAGGTCAACAGGCAGAAAGCTGATTGGCTACAATTCTTGATTCTTCACTAGTCCTAGGAATACACCTGAAGCAACACGCTTCTCGTTCACTTAAAAGCACAGTTTACCACAAGCAAAAGGCAGGATTCGGTTACAAACAGGCTTCATAACACAGATACAAGGAAACTCTGAGGACTGTCAGTTACCTACGAGATTACTAGAAAATAATATGAAATAAATCTCTAGATGTCTAAGTGCGATATGATGTAATGCCTACATAGGCCTACAGTCAGTATAATAACTATATGTTAAGAGCCTAGGTAGATCATTATGTGCTTTTATTAGTCGTCTGTTAACATATAAACTTAAATTAATTTTTCGTGCCAAACTACCAAAAACAGTAACTCCATCTTTGAACATGCTTATGACAATTTTATTTAAAAAATACAGATAGATGGATGGCACTTAGTTTTGGATTTTTAAATTTGTTTTTTATGTTACTTCTTTCACCATGATGAAATCCTCATGGCATGTTCAGATAACACCATGCACAACAGTAATTTACCAAATTGTTCAAAGTTAGAAAGAACAGAGATTGTGCTAGTAAAAATGAAAGTTATAGCTACACTTAGATGTGTTTTAATAAAAAGATTTTTCCAATAAATATCAATTTATGCTGTTTTAGAACGTTCATTTAACTTGCTATTACAATTTACATCATTGAAGCAACGAGGGATTCATTCAACAAATACTGACGGATGTCTCACACGCAGGGGCACTGCACTAGGTGCGGGAGATGCAAACAGGTAAAGACGGCACCGTCCATCCCCACAAAGCAGTGACTGCAGAAGGAAAATGTCAGATTCACAGACAATAGCACTGAGATTGATAAGTGCATAAAGACATCAGACCAATACGAAAAAGGGAACCAGACAGTTTTGAAGGGACTAGAAGTCTTCCTCAAGAAAGCGATGGCCACCTGGCCTCTTAAAATGCTTAGGTATTTTATGGTAACCAAAAATTTAGTCCACTTGTTAGACAGTTATTTACTAATAACTCACTCTGAAGTGTGTTAGGTAAATAGAACAACCATTGTCTCTGCCTTCATGGAATCCACAGCACAGCTGGGAGAAAGACTGTAAACATATAAACAGTCATACACACATCATCTTGCCTTGACTAGATCCAGGGGACACTGATCATCTCACCTACCAGCACTGGAGGCAGGGGTGGTCAATTACAGGTGATTCTAAGACTACATTCCAGATGTTAACACAACGAGGAACACACCCTCTTCTCTAGGAAAATAATAAAGGCAATTTCTATGATTCTTCCAAAACAAAACTAAAAGCTTTGAGGAAGACAACGCAGTATAGAATAGTAGAAAAGACACTGAACTAGGAAGCAAGAGATGAAGACGTTATGAACCTTTCAAAGTCCACAAATAAATCCTATAGAAATGATAATACTATAACAATCTGATATTCAAGAATTTTTGTGGTAGAATTTTCATTTTTACCTAATTCATTTTAAAAGATATTACCACCTAATACCATAATCCAAAGCACCCATAATCACGACTAGCCACACTGCGTGGAGTGATACGTGCCCGCGGACCCCAAGTAGCAGGGCGGGGGTGGGGGGCTTAGACACTCAGTTCTATATTAGGCCTAATCGTCGGTTGAAAAAGGAGAGCAAGAAAATGATCTTTAGTAGCTGACAAAGGACACTGGCCCAGAGATGAGTCAATGCACATACAGTCCTAGAGATACAATACAAACCACTCTTTGATCTATAAATAACTATAGTTTTGTGTTTTATATGCATAGAGTGTGTTCCCACCTGCAAAAGAAAGTTCACATCTCACATCAAGACCTTACTTAACCTATTTCTTTTAATTTTCATATTGTCAAAAATGTCCAGTATTTGTTTTCTCTCTATTTACAAGACATAAACTATTAACATTTAAATAAATCCCTACATTATTTAATCACAAATAAGGACAAAAACTTACGATTTCACCAACATAAATGAATTCTGAGTTTTTCTACACAAAAAGACGTGTTTTTTTTCCATAAAACAAACCATATAAAAATAGGGCAAAATATATTTTTTAAAAATTTTAACCTAAAATCAAAAATAGAGTCTTTAATCTACCAATATATATTCACAGGACCACAGATGTGCAATATATGTAAAACACATTTTAACTAAGATAATTATATACTCCATCAACAAAGTTGTTTTAAGGCATATAACAGATATAAGGCAGTACTATATCAATATTATAGAATGAAGAACATCTGGGCAACTGAGCATTTTTCATTGTATTTCCAAAGGGCATCTCATTCAACTAAATCGGAGTTGGCAAGTAAGTGGCTCATGTGCCACCACTGATTCTTCATGGTCTTCATTCCCCACAACATCAGGGGCAGCCTCAGGATCCCTCTCCACACAGTACCACTCACCCACTTCCAACAGATGGGAGCAGAAATCTACCCATCTTCCCTGAGCTAACTCAGGGGACCTTACTGACAAGTTGGACTCTGGGTTTACAAAATTACAAAGTAATGCCTTTCTCAAGTCAAAACACCATAAACATACCATTATTTATCAATCCCCTATAAACCGCCTGAGAAACTTACTCAACATGGCATAACTTGGTCAAAATGTATTTTTGACATTAAATGCAATGACAGATGACAGTAAAATGCAGCTAGGGAAGGGTCAATCTTCTAATCATAGCACTGGAGTCTACGTGAGATAAGGAGAAACACAATCTTTAAGAAAAGCAAAAGTCCTGTTATCAAAAAGACACATTTCCACCAAGTCTGCTATTAAGATCAAAGGCACAATAAATTACAGGATGAATATACCTGCAATTCAATAATGCCTTGTCAACATCCACCCCTCTTCCTCCACTTTCAAAAAACAAGACTCTTCGTTCTGGGTCTAACGCAACAAAACATTATACTAAAGCTCTTTTTTTTTTAATAAACTTATTTTATCTATTAATTTTTGGCTGCTTTGGTTCTTTGTTGCAGTGCATGGGCTTCTCACTGCGGTGGCTTCTCCTGTTACGGAGCACGGGCTCTAGGTGCACGGGCTTCAATAGCTGTGGCTCGCGAGCTCTAGAATGTAGGCTCAGTAGTTGTGGCTCATGGGCTTGGTTGCCCAGCGGCATGTGGGATCTTCCCAAACCAGGGCTTGAACCCATGTCCCCTGCATTGGCAGGAGGATTCTTAACCACTGCGCCACCAGGGAAGCCCCTACACTAAAGCTCTTAATGCAAAGAGCATAGCAACTTAATTTAAGCAAGAAAATACAAACTTATGCTTCACAAAGAATTGTCATTTATGTAAAATGATGGCGATGGCAACACTGTTTTAGTATTAAACAACTCGAGATAATATATTTTTTAAAAGAATAAAAGGCTTACCATTTCATGAACCTGCAAATTCTTCAGAGATGGTCAGTTAAAAAAAGGAAAAAAACCATTATCTTCAACAAGTTTCTTTGGGTCCCTCTGGCCGTGAACCCAGGTCTGTGTCATGCTCAGCACCCCCTCAGAGTAACAGCCATATTCAGGGAATACAAAAGAGAACTTTTTTCATTTCACTTTCACAATTATAATTATACTGAATTATATCCTGTTTAACAGCGTATCTATAACATGCTATATAAAAGAGCTCCCTACACAGGTCCAATAAAAACAAAATCATTTCAAGGACCTAAAAAAACTGGGCAAATTGACACTTAGCACCTACATCTACCTTGTATCTCACCGCACCTAAGAGAGTAACCAATTAACTAATCAACATAAATGTATGTTTGGAGGCAGCTTGGGGATATTTGTTAGTACATTATTTACCAGCAGGACAGGTCATGGTAACATAACTCGTTGATAATTTTATTACTAAAAACATTACCATAGCCTGTAAAAATCAATGCCTGTGGGGCTTCCCTGGTGGTGCAGTGGTTGAGAATCTGCCTGCCAATGCAGGGGATACGGGTTCGAGCGCTGGTCTGGGAAGATCCCACATGCCACGGAGCAACTAGACCCGTGAGCCACAACTACTGAGCCTGCGCATCTGGAGCCTGTGCTCCGCAACAAGAGAGGCCGCGATAGTGAGAGGCCCGCGCACCGCGATGAGGAGTGGCCCCCGCTTGCTGCAACTGGAGAAAGCCCTCGCACAGAAACGAAGACACAACACAGCCAAAAATAAATAAATAAATAAATAAATAAATAAAAAATCAATGCCTGTGGCAACCAGGTAAGGTCAACCCCTGTAACATACCCATGTGTGTGTCTATATGTGTGCCAGTATGTGTGTGTATGCACGTATGTATGTGTACCTTTATATGTAAATATAATATATATTTATGTATAAATAAGTCTCTGTATATGTCATCCTGCTTCTGATTGATAAACCATTTAACCAATATATAAAACTCATTTACATGCATTAGAAACAATGTAAATCAAAAGTCAATATATCTCACTTTAGATTTTCAAAAAAATCAACTTTTCTTTAGTCATCTTACACTTCAAGCAGAATATTTACTATTCATAAAGGAATGAATAAAATATCAATAAGAAAAATATTGATATACTGTAATATATATTTATCAGCTTAAAACACTGATAATAATACATGTTTTTTATCTCACTACGAATTTGAACACTCTTGAATTATTGTATAAAAGATGAAGTACTTGCTTATTAAATTATACACTTGGGGTAACTTCGACAGAAAATATCAGAGATGTATTTAATAAGAAAACTGACCCAGGCACAGATAAGACACAAGCACCCTTCTCATTTCATATCTAAACTCAGAGCTAAGAATCCTTCTTGACACTGAGCTTGTATCACACCAGAAAGTTGATATCAACTGAAAAAGCAATGTAATAATATGCAAACTGCTTTTAATCAGCAGCCCCTCCAAAATGTAATGCCACCTCTGATCTAATACCTCATTAGAAGAGCATTCAAAAATGGAGTATTCACAGGCATGTCTTCTTTATAGATGTTTTCACTATAATAATGGTAGCTGAAATGGCACCCCACAGAGGGCTATATGCATACCAAGCTAAAACATAAGCAAATTAAACCACAAACTCTACTTTCAAGTTTGAATTTCAAGATTTACAAAATAAAGCTGAGACAGGCATTTTATTTACTTAAAGAGGCTTATGAAGTCTCTTCCCTAAATATGTAAAACAGTCTTCTCTGGCCACAGTGCAATAAACAAATTGGTGGGTGGGGTCTAAATTGTTCACAGATCAAAGGCCAACAATACAGAAGAAGCTAGAATTTTAAAAAAAAATTTTTTTTAACAAAAAATACAGAGGCAGAAATCAGGGTCAGGCTGAGGATCAGATTCAAATCGGAAACCACCACGCAGAAGAAACAGAACCTCATCAAAACAGTTGGGTGAAAAGTGAGCCGTGACAGCTGCCTTCCACGGTGGTGGGGCAGGGAGGCCTCAGTGACTGCTGGAAGCAGCAAGAGAACAGTTCTGGCGCTGCTTTGTTTCTTGATTCAGAGGCTAGTTATGCAGGTACGTTTATGAGATCCGTCAATCTGCACACTTCAGACCTGTGCACTTGTCTGTACATGATACCCACACATACAGTTCAATCCAGAGCCACCGTATAGGCAGCAGGAAAACAGGGTGTACAGGAAAATTAAAACAGCACAGGATGGCTGAGCACCGCAAATAGTGAGACAACTGCAAAGGAAACAGTTGTTTCCTTTGGATGAGCTGATCAACAAACTGATTCAAGGAGGGAACACTCATTCAAGCCGGTTTTAATGCCAAATAGCACTTGTGATAACTATCTGCTGTTTTAGGCAGCTTGGGCTGCTATAACAAAATACCACAGACTGGGGGCACTTAAACAACAGACGTTTATTTTCTCACTTTTGGGAGGCAAGTCCAAGATCAGGGTGCAAGCACGGTTGGCTTCTGGTGAGAACTCTCTTACTGGCTTGTAGATGGCCACCTGTCACTGTGTCCTCAGGTGGGGATGAGAGAAAAGAGCAAGGGAGGTGGGGCAGGGGGAGAATGCTTGAGTGTCTCTTCTTAAAAGGACACAAATCCTATCCTATCAGGGCCCCACCCTTACGACTAAATTTAATCTTAATTAACTCCTTATAGGCCCTGTATCCAAATACCGTCACACTGGGGGTTTGGACTTGATAATACGAATTTTGGGGGGACACAACTCAATCCATAACACATACTAAATACCTGGCACCATTAGAATGCCAATAAACGTATTTTAATCTTTGATAGATGAACTTAATGGAAAAAAACAGGAATAGGTTCCAGAATCAAAACCAATTTTACCTTTAAGATGACAAGGGCTAAAACCCAAGGCAGACAACAATTACATGTGGTCTCAGTTGTGTTTCTCTCCTTTCTTAAAATGATTATCTCACCATTGTAAAGTAACACGGTTTCAAGACTAAGTGTCCTCTGTCATCTCAGAAACAGCTCACCATTTTGAAGACTGAAGGTAAAGCTGAAAAGAATGACCTTGAAGAAAAAGGAATACAGCTCAGATCTAGGAGGAGGGGGTTACATAAAGCTTAGGAGAGAGAGAATCGGGGAGAGGGCTAGAGAAAACCAAATAATGAAATTATCTCGATTTGCCCTTGCCGGAGGAAAGTGAAAAGTGCTGATGGCACTGTGCACCCTTACCAAACGCATGGCTTCAGCAGTTTTCTACCATCTCAGAAAGCGATACAGACAGCCCTGACCTAAAGAAAATGCCAAACCTGTGGCAGCACAGAAACTGCTCATGGTAAACTAACTAGATGGTTTTTATCCAGAACGTTTCTCCCAAGAAAGCAAAAGGAAAGACTTTAAACTGAGGTATGCTATATAATTTATTCAAAAATTTACTTTGCATAGATGATTTGGGGATTTAGAAAATAGTGCCATATTAAATGAGTAAACCTCACAAAGTAAAACAAAATATTTCCCATTCAACAAACCATATTTTACCATCCAAATGTCCTTAGAAAATAAACTGTAAAGTATACATGAACTGAAAACTTTGCCATATTTCGTGTGTTTTTTTATTCAAGCATGATAACAATAGTTATGCTGTGGGAACACAGTGCTAACATTATTGTAAATGGCAGTGGCAGCGACAATTTAAATAATACAAACACATTTTAGGGGCAACTTTAATTTACTAAGAGGAGCATATGCATATAATTTTCTCTCAAGAGAACCAACTCTCACAAATTACCTCTACTCTTTCAATTAAATAAATATACTAAGATGTTAGAAAAATTGTGTTGTACCACTGGATCTATTTAAAATGTGATATAATATACCTTTTAATATTTTAACTGTAAAAAAAATCCCACGTAAAACAGGAAAACTATTCCACATAAACCTACCTAACAATTAAAAAATGCCTGCTTAGATTTGTCCAAATCTAGCAAATTAACGACCAAAACCAGTGTGCCGGGCAGTAAGTATTCCTTCACAAAGCCTTTACTACAGCACCTCACCTCATTCTTATGAGACCCCTAAAATGGCACAGAACTGGTTTTTCCTCCACTCTTTCACCACCGAGTGAAACTGCTCACCTCCGTTCAGGTACCAGGAGACATTTTAAAAATCCAAAACCCTTTCTGACTTACTTCACTCTGTATGACACCGCATAGTACAGGGAGATCAGCTCGGTGCTTTGTGACACCTAGAGGGGTGGGATAGGGAGGGGGGTGGGAGACGCAGGAGGCAGGAGATATGGGGATGTATGTGTATGTATAGCTGATTCTCTTTGTTATAAAGCAGAAACACACCATTGTAAAGCAATTATATTCCAATAAAGATGTTAAAAAAAAAAAATCCCAAAATTGTCTCAACCCCTTAGATGCAATTCGGGTATCATCTCCTCCAAACAGACTACTCTGAGCTCTCGTGCACAACCATCCTCCGGGTGATAGACCTACGTACCCCTCCCAACTTCTTTTTTAAATAAAACATTTAACTTTTATCATTGACAAAAGTTTTCATAGTGGTGAGAATAAAAACAAAACCTGCACAACCCAAGGCACACGTGACAGGCAACATCTCTTAAAGCCTTCTTTGTTTAATTGTTCACTTTCATTCAAGTGTGTGTCCATACATCAGATTTTATCTTTGTGATGCGATACAGAGGAAAACATCTGTTCAGTCCCACGCGAAATTGGGCCCAAATGTATTTTAAACATGGCCCGTGCCAGGACATGAAAAACTGATTAGATTAATAAATGATTCAGAAAAACCCTGGGTGAGGTGAGGTAAAAGGACGGAATGAAGGGCAGGGGTGGAAGGACACAGGAGTGCTGATTAGAGAGCATCTCTGTATAAAAGGTGCACTACCAGTGAGAATACATCCAAACTTCACCCAAAAGCTTTCTGCACTACGGCTATGGCAAACCTCTGTAAATGCTTTCTGGATTTGTTGCTGGGCTGCACGTTTGTCTGGGGGAAGCAGCGAGGGGAGCATTAAAAGAAAAGCGAGCTTACTCCTCGCCAACCTCCACTCCCCGCCACCAATCAGGCCTCACCCTCGAGGGCCGCACGAAACCTGGGGCATGCTTCGGGAACAGTCTTGCCTTGCTATTTATAATGATCAATTTATATCCTTCTTTCTGTACCACAAGTGTACAGTCTTGAGGCAAAATTTCAAAGAGCCTTCTTGCTCTCTGTGCGCTGAGACATCTGAGACACAGTTTCAGGCACGATGAGCAGACAGAAGGACGGACCAGGGGAGGCTTACTTACCTCACCATACAGAGAACGCCTTTCCAACATTAGGGTCTGCTCGATCCAAAACATGCAAACATCACGCATGCAAGGGTAAGTATCATGCACAACAACGGGAGAGACAAATGAGTAATTTAGCTGTGCTGTTTATAAATCTAGATGTTAATATGTTCAGCTTATTTGAAATGGAATATACACTTCAAGGTCTGCTTTTGCTGAATCACAGCATGAAATTTTTTAAATGGCTCATATTTTAAGTTTAAAATTCCTAAGTTTTATCTAATGTCCATTCACAGGAAGTTCCCGAAGTTCAAAACCTTAGTAGCTGTCATTGTTGTGGTCCTACATCCATTATGCATAAACATAAGAAAAAAATCTTATCAAATAAAATAACAGACTGCTTTAGGACTCTGTCAATTGAATGCATTTCTGCGCTATTGACCTGAACACTGGAATGAATAAATGTAATCAAATATGCTGATATGATGTTGGCACTAAAAAACAATTGAATTTTTTTTCCTCTGTAGTTGTTTGAACTATCAAGGATTTTAATCTATGATAAATTCTATAACCATTAAAAATCTTAGACCATTGATTTATGCCTTAATTCAGACATGCTGAGCTCTTCAAAATAAATGTTCCAAAATAGCATACACTGCAAACTACAATTCTAACAGAAAACAAATGTTAAAATGTTAGCATCTTTCCTGAAGATATTATAGTGTATTAATTGCTGGTCTTGGTAATGTAGCTTCTTAGTTTTACATAATTTAAGTTTTAATTCATCGTTTAATATTTAAGTAGTTTTTTTCTCAAGATGTGTTTTCTGCTTAAATGTTAGCCACTAACCATGGTATATATAAAGCAATTCTATGGCAGGAATATATGACAGAGCCATGTATTATATGACATCGCTATGATCACAAATATGAAAGCGATCACAGCAGTTTATATTCTAAACAACAGCCATTTTAATTTAGCATTAATACATAAATAATTTAAGCTCAGAGACAATGCTTAAAAAACTAAAGACCTGAATACAAAAGTACAACCAAATCACTTTCTCTACAAAGAATTCTTTCAGATTTTAGTTAGAAATAATGAAGTTTTTTTGGGGATATCAAACTCCATATTCAAAGCTAATTTGTATCCTATTTTCCTGCGAAAACTAAGGGGACCCATACTGGTGTATGTGCCAAAGGATACACGGTCTCCTCACAGAACAGAAAAGGATACACAACATTGCCCACCTAACAGCAAACAAGAAGCTAACGAGACTGGAGAAGGGTCCAGGAAGTTGACGAGGGAAATGCTAACTTCCACGTCAGCTTACGAATTTGGACAGAGGTCCAATTACACTTTGGACATTATTATTAGAGCAAGTGCCCTAGTGCACGGTGCTCCTCTTCAGCTTCCTCCGAGGACAACACTCTCCCAAGCAGCAGCCATCAACGGCGCAAGGTCTCATCATCAGCAGATCAGTTCAACGCATTTTATAGCACGCTTTAATAAACTTTTGTAGGTTATTATTTTACTCAATATAATTTGTAAACTGTGCCTTTATTTGTTTTTTATGTGTTATATAGCCTCAATATGATGAAATTAGAAAAGAATGTCGATAAAGGAAAATTCACAAAGAGAGCCTGTGAAGAATGCTTGTAGTATCTCGCCCTACCTCCAAACTACCTTAAGACCATGTAAAAGTTCAGGGGCCGTCCTTATCAGGAAACAAGAGTGCTCAGGGTATACCTTTTTCCACATTATTACCACATCACAAACCTCTCACACACCCCTACCAGTTTTGATAAAATTAAAGGCATACATGCATACACCACATGCACACGTTTCCCTTCTATTTACTTGTTTGCTTTCTCCTTGGAAACAAAATTGCCAAGAAAAGTTCCATGCAGGCCTTTTAAGATCAGTGGTTTCACAGCTATAAGCAAAGTAATAATATAGTAACTGCTCAAAATAAAAGAGATTTGCATCCACTTAGCTCCATTCTTTTCCTAAGGAACATTTTCCACATCAGCTGTAACACGCAGGACACCACCGTCAAGAAGGAAAACTGGCTAGGTTAAAGTGGTTTCCTCTGGAGGAGAGGATCTTTCATGTTCTAAACTAAGCATCTGTTCATTCTTTGAATTTATATGATCATAGTCTTTAGAGGAATAGGAAAAAATAATTGTTTAAACGAGGGGATTAATTAAAAGACTTGCCAAAGTAAAAGGCCAGCAAAACTGGCTTTCTGTGATACATGTGTTCTCCCGGGGCCCCTGTTTTCTTCTCATCACTCTAAAAGCCTGCGTCCAACAGCCCAATATGCGTCCCCTCATATTCTTGCTCTTGTAGATATGTCCCACAAAAAAATCACACCAATTATTTCTGTACAAGAGTCCTCATAGTGACTGAAACTTCAAGACATTTCATTCGTCCCCCAAAGCACTCTATTCTACAAGGAAACAAGGAAGTAGTGAGCTAGCAGACAGTTACTATGTAACACCAAATAACCTAACTGAAAACAAAAATGCAGAAATCCAAACTGGAAGACAACTTTTCCATACACACAAAAATAATACCTCACTGCATTTACATATTATTTACACACACACACACAGATTATCTTACACGTTTGCAAACTAGATATTAAAAATTACCATCCCTATTTCACAAATTTGGAAGCCAACTGCCAGTTGAGAAAAGATGAACATGCTTATTACCACAAAATCATGGGGAAGAAAGGAAAAAAATTAATATGTTTTTATGAAGGCTAGGAGAAGCCTAGTAAGTATATATGACTAAATAAATATGGATCCTAGCTCCAAGTCAGACATTCCTTCTACCACTTGGGATTCTAAGGGTAAACCTTGGCAAACAAATTAGGATATGGTAAGCAAAAAAATAAAGACATCAAGAGGGCTTCCCTGGTGGCGCAGTGGTTGAGAATCTGCCTGCCAATGCAGGGGACATGGGTTCGAGCCCTGGTCTGGGAAGATCCCACACGCTGCGGAGCAACTAGGCCCGTGAGCCACAATTACTGAGCCTGCGCGTCTGGAGCCTGTGCTCCACAACAAGAGAGGCCGCGATAGTTAGAGGCCCGCGCACCGCGATGAAGAGTGGCCCCCGCTTGAGAGTGGCCCCCGCTTGCCACAACTAGAGAAAGCCCTCGCACAGAAACGAAGACCCAACACAGCCATAAATAAATAAATAAATAATAAATTTTAAAAAAAGAAAGACATCAAGGGCTATCAAAAAAAAAATTCAAACAGAGGAGTACACAGGGTTTGAAAAATGAGCTAGAACAAAGATGCCTGGAAGAATAAAGAGGCAAAAAAGTACAAAAATTGTGTTTTAGCAGGTACACTTTAGCCAAGGCACCACTTCTATATTTTTAGCACTTGCCCCAATAGTTCATATGTTTGTATCCTGACTACCAAAAGAAGGAAACAGGACATTCATCAACCAAGAATTAATGAGAGATTGCCCCCAGCAAAAGGGGCCTAGAGGTTAGGCAAAAAAGCTAATTGCTGCAACATATATTAATATCTGAAAATTTCTTCTAATCTTACATCCCAGAGCAATCCATATACATATAAACAATCTGATAAATACTGCAAACAAAGAGAATCAACAATAGCTCAACATGGCAAATTACTTTGGCCCAGACTTCTGTAGCTTCTGTGAAAAAGAGTAAAAAAGAAACTCAAAAGAAAATTACATCTGCTTATATTCACTGTAGACCAGAAAGCAAACTCCTATGGTTTCCTTAACTATCTCAGTTTCATCTTCTGTAAAATTAAAATAACAATAATGGGTTCATCAATGTCATGAGTTACAACATGTAAAATGGCATTATACAGAAGTAATGTGTAACTCAATCTTAAAATACTTGCTTTTGATTATCAAATAAAAACTCAGACTAAAACAGGTTCAAAAATTGCAAAGTAAACAGTTAAGCTTCCAGCCACAATGCAGTAACCCGGAGCCCACTGTAAACAACTAAAAAAATCGGACAAAATACAGCAAACAACTGTTTTCAGAAACTGGACAATGGGCAGAATAGAATTATGAGCCCAGAGAAGAGAAACAAAGGAAGTGAGACCTGTAACACCTTTGGATTTACGCCAAGAAGCAACTTTAAGACCACAGTGCAGGGACTCAAACAAAACACAGGGTCTCACTTACTACAAGAGACAGATGAATCAACTGGAACTTGATGTTCAGAGACCACAGAAAAGGGAGCTGCCCAAAGAAACAGCTCCAAAACTCTTAACAGACGTTCCCATGGATCCTTGGGTGAACACTAAGCCAAGCATGGATAAGGTGAAGTTCCCTGAGACGAGGAAAAAAGGCAAGAAAGGGAACTATTACTCTAAACTATTCCCAGCAATCACAGTAAGTATGGAATTTCTGGCCAGCCAGAGTGATGAGTTTTCTTCAAACAACTGAAGCATTTTGGAGTGACACAAAAGGGAATACTTTACTGTTGGGTTAGACTTCCCCTGAGAGACTTAAAAATAAACCTCTGAAGGACCAAGATGATTCTCAAGTGACTTAGATGATTGCCAGAAATAAATCCAACATTCTTTAAAGGAATATTACAAAATGAATCACAAAACAACCCAAAATTTACAATATCCAACATCCAGTCAAAAATTACTAGACAAAGTAGCAACAAAAAGTAACCTGTAAACAAAGATAACAAATAAGTCAATAGAGACAAACCTAAAGATTACACAATGATGGAATTATCAAGCACATTCTCTAAAACAGCTGCTATAATTATGCAAGTGAACATAAAGGAAAACCTTTTTTTAAATGAAGAGAATGGAAGGTTTAATTTTTAAAAAAAAGAAGGAAATGAGCCAGAGACTCAGTAATCTGAGTATATCAAACAGGTTAACACATGTATACTGAAATTCCAGGAGAGAAGGGTTGGAGGTAGGTAGGGTAGGTAAAGGAGAAAAATGAAAAAATATTTGAAAAAATAATGACCCGAAATTGTCCAAATTTCAAAACAAAATTTCATCTACAGATCAAAGAAATGTAACTAACCCCAAGCAGAATAAACACAAAAGAAAGCACACCAAGGCACATCAAATTGCTAAAAAGCCATTAAAAAGAGAAAACCTTAAAATTGAAAAAATAATGATTTATCTAGAGGAACAAAAAGATTTCTCATCAGAAATAATAGAGAACAGAAGATAATGATAGGACATATTTAAAGAAAACAAACTCCCAGCCTAGAATTCTATATCTAACAAAATTTTCCTTCAAAAATGAAGCCAAAATAATGATTTTCAGACAAACAAAAGCTGTGAAAATTAATCACCATCAGACATACACTATAAAAAAGTTAAAGAAAGTTCTTCTGGCAGAAAAGAAATTACAGATGTTGGAAATGTGGATCTAAATCCACAATGATAGCTGGCGACTTGAACACTTTTCTCTCAGTGAAAGAACAAGCTAGATTGGAGAAGATGACTATCAACCAACTTGACCCAATTTTTAACTACAGGATCCTCCACTCAGCGAGAGCAAAATCACATTCTTTTCAAGTACATATTGAACATTTACCAAAATAAATCATATGGGCCATAAAACAAATCTCCAAAAATTTAAAAGTCATACAGAGAATGGTCTCACAAGGGAATTAAGGTATCCATAAATACTTGGGAATTAAACATGCTTCTAAATAATCTAGGAGAAGAAGAAATTGCAAGGAAAGTTGAACAATATTTTGAACAAAAAAATGAAAATGAAACACAGTATTATGCATGTATGTTCAGGTGAAACTACACTGCTCTCATGCTAACAATTAGAAAAGGTCAGATAATCTACAAACTTTCCCTGAGCCCATCAAAGAGGTGACGTCAGAAGACAACTGTGTGATCTAAAGTCCAAACAAGGACAAGGCCCTCTAAGTGAAGAGGGAGTGCATGCACATTTCACCTTGGACACAGACGGGCAGCCACGAGTGGCTACACAAGTGGACAGAAAGAACTCAGCCCAAATTTAATGAACTGTTAAAGGCCAACAGTGAGCCACTGTATCACTCTGGAATAGCTGCAGGCCCAGACACAAGAGTGCATGGCAGTAAATCCAAGTTGTCTTCCCAGACCTCCACTGGTGCTCGTGAGGAAGACTGGGGGCAAGTAAGGAGACTGAAAAGGATCCACCCGCGTGGTACAGGCATGCAGGGGATGACCAGCAGCTGCCAGGGAACAGACACGAGCCCCAAATGCTTCCCTAGACACTTGTCTCCCGTGAAGCAAAGGCCTCAAGCAGCCTGGCAAGGACAGCAAACACCGTCTCCCCAGAACAAAAACAAAGACGCGCTGCTTCTGCAGGGGAGTAGAGGCCACACCCACCACCTCTGGGGTAGAGACAGAAAACCTCTTATATCCAGAACACTGGAAAAGACCCCCTACTACCAGGGAAGTGTGCAAGAAACAACTGCTACCTCGGATGAAGTCCAGGAAATGATCTTGTACTGAGGAACTTAAATGAGCTGTAGCTACTGCAGGGGGAGGGGCAGAAACTCCCGCCCAAGACCCACAAAGACACGAAACCAAGTTTTACTGCCAAGAGGAGAAAGGGCAGGAACCAGAGGGAAGCCCCACCATGAGGATCAGGCACTTGAGGCCTTCCTGAGACTAAAATAGGCTCCGTGCAATGAAGGGCTGCCCAACTTCACCTATGAGCCTAGCACAGCAACACTAACAGCCATCTGACACTGGGGGAAGGGTGGGAACTCGGAGGGAGATGCCCTCTGAGACACAGACATATGGGGCCTGCAAAAAGCAGAGGGTGGACCAAGAACACTGAGGAAAACCTCTAGAATACCAGCTCCCACTCTAAGCAAAAGGCATCAGCAGCCCAGCACCAAGATGAATGTGAACACTCTAGTACACAAAGGTAACAGGTAACAATACCAACAGTAAAAACCCAACACAGTTCAGCTCCTGGCCAGGCCGAATGGAGCCCCCTTACTAACATTCTGACTGAAGAAGAGGTGTGCCCATTTCTAGCAGTATTTACTTCAGTCTACAGGTAATGTCAAACATTCAATCAAAAATTACAACACATAAAACAGCAAGAAAAAATTTCTGGGATACCACTAAAGCAAGGCTTAGAAGGAATTCTATAACACTAAATGCTTATTAAAAAAAAAAAAAAAAAAAAAAAAGTCTAAAATCAATCCAGACTTCCATCCTAAGAAACTAGAAAAAGAACAGCAAATTAAACCTAAAGTGAGTGGAAGGAAAGACATATAAAGATAAGGGTAGAAATCAATGAAATTTGAAATGAACAAAGAGAGAAAAATCAATAAAATCAAAAGCTGGTTATTTGAAAAGACTAACATAACTGGCAAACTTTTTTAGCTAAAGTGATCAGAAACTGTTGAGGTGCTATGAAAATAAAAGGTAGCATTAAAATAATTACCTGTAAAAATAAAGGTATGTAATAGGATAAAGAATATCACTTACAAAAAGACTAAATGTTAAACATATCACCAGTGAAATTAAAATAAATTTTCAAAAAAACATTTTTTAAAATTAAATTAAAAGTTCAGCTTCTGATCCTGAAATAACAACTGTAGAGAGAGGTGTTAATATTGGTTTTTAAAAATTGTTTTGGGAATTGTTTGGGGAAGCATATAAACTTGAACAAGTATAAATATAATATTTAATTATGAGATTTCTCTTCAACATATAATAAAACAGCTCTAACTGAAAACCAAGAGTTTGACTCTAAATAAAAATAAGAAACAGATCAAAATGTGATTGGGTGATCAAAGTAAATAAATGACTACCAATCTACCCTACACCAATCACTTGACAGTAGAGCAAAACATTAATGAAATGCTAGATTAAAAAAATGGGAAAATGTCCAAATTTGGGAAGACATTTTGTCCTACCAATACTACTGTGACTTCATCTTATGTCCCATTTCTTCAACTGCCAAAAAAAAAAAAAAAAAAAAAAAAATTACAAATACTTCAGGTCTCAGGGGTATAGATACTTTCCCTACCATTCTTTCTGATTTTCAAAATTATAATATATAATCAAATATTCTAATGGCTAAGAAGTCATGCTTTAAATTTCTTGGCAAAAATCATGAACACTAAATAAAACTGTTCATGCTGGATAACATCACCTAAACTGTTTTCTCTTTTATTTCTAATGAGGTGAGTAGTGTTGATTGTTTTAATATTATTTTCCTTAAGATCTCAAGATATCATGGAGTTAATTACATTTTCTAACCTTGTCCGTTTTATACATGTCTCTGTAAAAAGAATTATTCATGTACTGGTCCTTTATTAAGGTGTGTGGGCATCTAAATTTCCCTAAAAGAAGGCAGGCAAATAATTTGACAAAAGAAAACTATCTATGCCATTAAACACAGGGGAACAGGTTTTTTTTCATTTTAGCATAATTAATCAGTATTTCTATTGACAAATATTGATCCAAGATATATTACAAGTGTTAGACAATCAAATAGCTTGTTTTTCAGAGGTAAACTAGGCAAAAATATCATGAAGCCAGGTTCAGTTTTTTGGCAAAACATCCTTTTGGTGCCTATTTCTACATTTCACTATACTGCTCTCACAGCTTGGTGCCCAGTGTCCTCACGGTGACATCTGGATGAAGTTCCCACCATGGCAGCATCCCACCTGGGCCCACTTATGTCTGAACCTGTCCTGCCCTATCTCTCAAGCCCCCAGCTGTTATCTGCCATCACAACCTACAAATACCACATCTCTGAAAAACTAAAGAATATTCAGGTCAGAACAACATAATGATCTATGCTTCCTTTGTAAGATATTTTCCTTTTGACATGAGCAACTTCAGCTCCTGAGGCAAGCCAGTGAGTGGAAAGGAAATCCTGAAGAGGAAGCTTTCAATTCTCTCAAATCATACCATAAATGACAACTCACGCGATTTGACCGAATGGCAAACCTGCTTAGAAATTTGTAAAACATCACACCACAACCCCCAACACACAAACCCAAACTGTTGAGTTTATAAAGCATTAGTAGCAGAGTCAAGAGATTTGGACTGCTGCTTCACATTGCCATTAACTAGTCAAAACCATAAGCAGTCACTTACCTTGTCTGACTTTCAGTGACTGCATCCACAATGCGAGGGGATGAAATGGCAACTCAATGACTCTTTGCAAGTTTACAATAATAACAATATACTACCAAATGTTGGTATAGTACAGTTTACAAAAGACCACCAGAACTGATACACCATAGGACACAGGTCACCTGACACATATTTCTATATAACAGCAATTAACTAGTGGAAATGTAAAATATTTCAGTATCATTTACAATAAAGACTGTGAAAAATGAAATATTTTTATATAAATCTAACAAAGTATGTGTGAGATCTGTATGCTGAAAATCACAAACCCCTGATGAAAGAAATGAAAGGCCTAAATAAATGGAAAGATACACTGCATTCATAGGTTGGAAGATTCAGTATTGTTAAGGTGTCAATTCTCTCTAAACTGTTCTATAGGCTCAATGCAAAAAATAACTGAATATCCATATGTAAAAAAGAACTCTCCAATCCATACTTCATACAATATTAAAAGAAATTAACACAAAATGGATCACAGATCTTAATGTAAAACCTAAAAATTCTATAAAATTTTTCTATTAAAAAAAAAAATAGAACTTCTGTGTGACTGTGAGTTTGGCAAAGAGTTTTTAGGTAGAAAATAACAAGCTAAACCTAAAAAAAACTGGTAAGTTGGACTTCATCAAAATTAAGAATTTCTGCTCTTCAAATGAAACTGGTAAGAGAATAAAAACACAAGCCACAGACTGGGAGAAAATATTTGCAAAATACACATTTGATACATGACTTACATCCGGAATATATAAAGAAGTCTCAAAATTCAATAATAAGAAAGTAAACAACCCAATTTAAAAAATTGGGCAAAAAATTCAACACAAGCACATGAAAAGATGCTCAACATAATTAGTCATGAAGGAAATGCAAATTAAAACCACAATGAGATACTACTGCAGACCTAGTAGATTGGCTAAAATAAAAGGTCTGACAATACAGAGTGCTCATAAGAATCAAAGCAACTGGAACTTTCACACAATCTAGTGGTAACACAATACAGCAAAGCCATTATGGAAAACAGTTTAGCAGTTTCTTATAAAATTAAATACATACCATAGGACTTCACAATCCCATTCCTAGGTATTTACAAGGATGAGGTTTTCTTCATAATCTCCAAAAACTGTAAATAACCCAAATATCCCTCAACTTGGGAATGTACAAACTATGGTACATCCACACCATGGCATACAACGCAGAAATAAAAAGTAATGAACTACCGCTACACATGACAGCATGAATGAATTTCAAATGTGTTACAACAGGGTTTCTCAGCCTCGCCACTATCGACATTTGGGGCCAGATACGTCTGTGCTGTGGGAGTTGTCCAATGCAGCATCCTCAACTCTACCCACCGGATGCCAGCAGAATTTCCACCACAACACTTCTTTCGCCCGCCCAATCATGTCGACCAAAAATGTCTCCAGACTTTGCCAAATGTCCCCTATGGAGCAAAATCACCCCCAGCTGAACATCACTGTATGACACTGAGTGAAAGAAGCCAGCCTCCAAAGGTATGTTCCATTATGTGAGACTCTGGAAAAGGCAAAACTAGAGGGGCAGACAAGGGATCAGTGGTTTTCAGAGGCTGGTGCTGAGGTGAGACTGACTGCAAGGAGCATGGGACAACTTCCAGGAAGTGTCCTATATCCTGATTGTGAGGGTGGGCACATGACTATGTTAAAGTTTATCAACCTTCACAAAATTGTACACAAACTCAGCAAATGCTTACTAAACATACATTAGATCTTAATGTAAATGAATAAAGAAAAAAGTACATGGACTATTGAAATTAGAATTTTATTATTCGGAAAAATGTTCCAACCCTGAAGTCAACGTTGAAGATGAATGTCAATGAAAAATATTATATATATAAATATTAGAATGTTTAGCTTAAAAGATGAATAAACTAAAATTCATGAAGAAAACAATATAACAAAAGATAAAACAAATAGATTACATAACTCTGATCCAACAGTAGTTTCTTTCTATTTACACTACATTTCATTCTATATAGTGTTCCTCTGTATTCCAAAAGAGATGTGATGAAACAAGACAACAATGCATCTTAAATTACTAAAACTTAAATATTTCTTAAATATTTTAAAATTTGAGAACTTACAAATGATTTCAGCTTAGGATCTGGATCTAAAAATTTTTTAGTTATCATAAATATATAATAAACACTTATTGTAGTAGAAAAACTGATTTTTTAAGGTAAGTTCTTATTTCCATATACTAATAAGGTTGATAACACAAATCATATTTTGTAATTCGGTTTCTTTTGGGGGTGATGAAAATGTTCTAAAATTAGGTTATAGTGATGACTTCACAATCTGTAAGTATACTAAAAAACACTAAATTCTTAAACTCTAACCAGGCTAATGTTATGTTATGTAAATTATATCCCAATAAAGCTGTTTAAAAATACCATACCTATTATTAATCTACATTGCCAAGAATGCCAAATAGGTAGCTTTGACATCTAAGTGAATTTGGTGGTTGGGAGTAAAGGCAGATGGTGATTAAATCACAAACATTTTACAAGAGAAATAACAGATGTTTCCCTATTGCTGGAAGATGATGGGAAATTTTTACTTCTGTCCATTGGACGATCTAGAAGCCTGTCCAAGATAATGACTCTGACCATCTACTTCACCAACCCCTCCAACTTTTCCTTATTTTCACTGTGCCACATTTTGGTCTGCCTCCCACTTCATTATCAAAGCCTCTGAGCTGAAATGTTTCCATTTACATTTATTAGTCACCCATACATACAACAGAGACAGAAAGATATTTTGAACTCTGCATGTCATATCTGATGATGTACCTATATTTGCCATTTATTTATTGTATGTTCTTTTGACTAGCTAGCATTAAATTCTGCTCTGTAATGTGTAACTGAGAAGAAAGCTTCTAATGGGCCTGTTTTCAAGGGCACTCACCCCTTTATGGAAGACAATGGCCTAAGGGAGATAACCATGACTAACCTGAAGGGTAAAGAGGATCAGAACCCATATGAAATTGTGCAGTTCACAGAGAAACAAATGTTTTTTAAAAGATTATTTTTGATGATCTTTTAAGAAAAATATATTACAGAATTTATGAAAGAGCAGGTCAGTTCTATTATCTTTCTAAATTAATTTGTTTAAAAGCCTGATCTTTAAATTTAGAAGAATAATGTATATTTATTCTATAATTACTATAAAAGTATTAATTAACAGTAGTAAGAAGAATAAGCTATCTATGCACTATAAATATAAAGTAAAAAAATCATTTTTGTGGCATTTTTAAAACCATATGATGTTAGGTGGGTCATAACATTAGTACTTTTCTTTGAAAACCTTATAATTACTAATCTTTTTAATTTTTAAGCTGAGTATTGACTTTGTAATAAATGAGTGCAAGTTAAATTCCAAATCTGAAACAGTTTGAGTTATACTAGCCATTAGCACTAATTTACAAAGAGACATATAGATATTACTTTAATAGTGGCTTGAATTACCTTTCTGTTTAATACCTTATAGAATGCCACAATCTTTCCTAAGGTAAAAAAGCACATATAACACACTCTTTCTCCCTGACTTCTAAAACTATTCCTGAATAATACAATGAATCTCCTTACTCAGATGTCAGCGTTCCAACAAACCTTTCTTCGTGACCCTCTGTCCTTCCCCAGCCAGCCCTCCCCAACACCTCCTGTCTCCCTTCCCGGTACTACATTCTCCCCTCCTTAGCACACAGCACCATTCCATACACTACCTTATCGCATTTTCTCCTTTTGCTGCCTATATGTCCCAGTAGACTGTAAATTCCTTAAGAGCCAATGCTTTTGCCTCTCTTGTTCACTCTTGAATCCTCAGCATCTCCAATAGTACTAGCACCTCACACTCAATTATTATTTGTTAAATAAAATATTTTGCACATTACATACTACATGATATAAAATGTGTAAAAATCATCACTTTCTTAACAACTGACATTGCAAGTCAGAACATTAAAATGTCTAAGATAAAAAACTTGTAACTTTGTTTAACCCATCATCTTCCAAACATTTTTTCTTGGAGCCCTTCTTTCACTAAATATCTGTAACAACATGACAACAGCTGTAGAAACAATGGTTTACATTCTTTTCAGTCAAGGGTTGGTACTAGATGGTGTCCAGACAACTCCATGTTAATTTTTTTAACTTTACAAGTAATGAAGAGCATCACAGATTTTTATATAGAAAGGAGACAGAATCAGTTATAGGTTTACATCTTGCAATAATGCAGTGAACAGACTGGATCACGAAGAGAATGAAGGAAAAGACAGGAAGCAACTGGAATAGGCCAGGAAAGGACAGTCAAGACCTGAGCTTGGGGAAAGGGAAGGTCACGGATGTGATGAAGGGTTCACAGAGAACACAGGCAGACAGGACCTCATACTGGGGGTGACCAGAGCACCGGCAGTCACAGGGGTTCACAAAGTTTCCACCTTGAGTGAGTAGGTCATACATTGTTATAAACTGGGAATCACAGAAGACAAAGATTTGAGAGAATATGATACTGGTTTTGGTTTACATATTAATTTGGAGGAAACCAAAGGATATTAAGGGAGAGTTCTGTACCCATATTGCCCAGAAAGTTCAGTGACATAAAAGTGAAAGAGGAACCAAAGTTAGAATTCTAAAAAATGCCAAAATTTGAAGATGCGAAGGAAGCTCAAGAGAGTCACACAGTGATTAGAAGGCTGGCTCGTTCACTTACACTGCACCCATATCTATGTGACCCGCTTGATGAAAATATTTAAAATGGATTTTTACTTATGAAGTGCCTATTAGGTACCACACACTTTTCAAGATGCTTTTGGAAACCAGAGAACAAACATTCTTGCCCTAAGAAGAACTAGATGACAAAACATAATAAACAAAGAGTGCAAATAAATAAATTATATAGCAAGTTAAAACATGATCGGTGCTATGGGGGAAGCAGAATAGGAGCAGGGAAATAGGAGCCCTAAGAAGAGGGCAGGCTGAGGTACTAAATAAGGCGGTCAGGGCAGAGAGCACTGAGGAGGTGAGGGAGTCAGCCCAACAGTTACACACAGGAAGGACATTCCTGGGAGTGTCAACAGCAGAAGACCTAAGGAGACAGCCCACCCTGCACATCCAAGACGGAAGCGAAGCTGGCGTGGCTGGAGCAGAGTGAGGTGGGGTGAGGGGAGACACGGCCAGAGAGGCAGTGGGGACCCAGATGACGGAGGGCCCTGGAGAGCACTGGGAGGAGGACTTCAGCTTTTACTCAGCGTGAAAATGGGAACCAACACAATGTGCTGAGCAGAGGAGTGACACAGCCTGTGTGCGTTTTCAAAGGATCAAGACGGCCTCAGTGTTGAGAATGGATCACCGAAGGTCAGCAACAGAGCGGAAGACCTATGAGAGATCACTGCAATAATCTTGGAGAATGACAGTACCAGACCCAGGGGTCCCACTACAGATGGCAGGGAGAAGGTGGATTCTGAATATATTTTGAAGGTAGAGCTGATTCGGTCCTATCTCTTTATATGGGTTTTTTAAATACCCACATATTAAGACTTATCAATTCTGAATTCCTCCTACTACAGCCATGATATCAAGATACGTTATACCTCATATTCCTTGAAAAAAGACAACAATTTTAACAACAATAATAATCTTTTGCTACCATTACAACTGTGACTTGTTCTATTACAAATGCCTAGTTTGAAGAAAAGAAGAACAGCAAGAAAAAATTCTACAGCTATGGCAAGTTTATTTTTACAATGAAAAGTATATGATTTGTGCCATATTGTCTTTATATTAAAAAACAAAACAAAACAAAACAATGAATATGTTTTAAGTGGTCGGTTTTCTTCAACATTTCAATTAAATGAACTGGCCAAGGAAATGTAGATTTACAGACAAGCATGTATGCTCCAAAGGCCATAAAGATGACAAGAAGAAATACCGCCTGTTGAGTTCTCATATGTTGGTGGGAGATTTCTTAGAAAGTTTCAAGAGGTAAATTATCAGATGATTAAAATTGGAACTCACTGTAAGATAACTCATTAAACAAAGAAGCAGCCTTTATCACCCAACATAAGCTTCCTGTAGTTTCCATGAACTGTGTTTCATGGAACTGTGCTTAGCCCATTCAAGTTCTTTGTTATTTTTCAAACATTATGCAAAAATGATTCCGTTTACAATAAAATATTCAAGTTTACGATATGGAGATTCTCAAGAAAACTTTCTTCAGAGAACAAAATTCCTTCCCAGCTTTAAGTGTTTTAAAAATTGAAAGCGACTGGGTTGTTTAGGAACACCAGACAGTAGACATGAAATCAGTAAAATTTATCCAGAGCACTTTAATATAAAATATTAAGTATTCCTCTTTTTAGAAATACATATCCTAAGAATTAATAAGACGGTAATAAAAAGTTATTTGTCATATTTAACTTTCAAAATTTAACCTTAGAAATTAATATACAGAGAAAGAATGCTTTATCTTAAGGTTCTTTTTAAAATACAAATTACAAAAGTATATACAGATTTCCCGATATCTTGGGGAAAGAATCTGTTACTCTAGAAAAAAACAGCCCTCAATTCTCCCTCTGGGAAAATTTAGAAACCTCTGACAACATCTATGAAACGCCTCATGCACTATTAAGACATGGGGCTCAAAAATAATTATTCAGCATCTTTCATAATCCAGATTTTACAGAAACTTGCTAAAAGCAGGAGACCAAGTTTTGAACAAACTAGTGTATGATATCACAGAAAACATTACAGCACTAATCACCGCAGTTCTATGATTTCCACTACAAAAATATCAAAGCAAAATAGCTGTCAAAGGCATAAATTAAATCAATTTCAAATTGAACAGAAAATTATTTCCTATTTTCCAAAGGCACTGATTTGGAGTGATCTTAAACCTCTGGAAAAGAATTCCTCAATTTTCAAAAATTCTGAAGCCTAATTACAAGTAATTATAGCTTTTCATTTTCAACATGATGAAATAATTTGATTCTTTTTACAAGAGGTCTGGTTTAGCTCAAAATAGACAAGTGCTTCTGCACTGAGTTAGTATACAAAGACAATAAGGATTATTCTCAATAGAAAATCAGGGCTACATGTTGGCCATAAATCATAAATGCTGTATTCAAGTAAAAAATAGTTTGTATGTTCTACAAACATAACTCATTCATTCACACAAGGGAGACAAAGCAAACAGCCCACTGTCAGACCTGGCTTTAAAATAAGAACAGTACAAGAGAGAATAAAAAGCTTCATAGTTATCTAAAAATTCAGATATAAGTGTTCTCTGGAGGAAAAAAAAAAAAAACTTCAAATCTTCCTGATACTGCTTAGTCAAAGAAACCAAACACAAACCACCGCACAGCAAATGACACCTAATGTTAGTTTTAAAAGTTTAATACCAGATCTAATAGTTAGTTGTTCCAAAATAATCCTACATCTCTGAAAAAAGAAATGGAATCCTATAAACCATACAAGATATTCCTAATTACAAAAAAATTATAAAAGAATAAACTAAATCAAAAACTTAAGTTTCTGACAACAATATTTTCACCCTGCAAAATTTGCAATGCTGTACATTTCTCCACCTTTTGCTTTATAACGTGCCTTGTGCTGATGACTCACATTTCCAGTGATTTGTTATATGCTATTAGAACAAAAGCTCCATAAAAGTGCGTTCTACCCTGACCTTACACACCTGGTTACAATTACACCTTCAGAAAGCAAACTAGTAGTTTAGCAAGGACACACTAACAAAAGCTAACCAATCAACAAGCAGAAACAAATATCAGAGCCCACCCACTCAAAAATCTGAAAAAGAACACACCATACATTTCTTACAAACACAAGTGTGTGTGTGCACGCACACACACACACACACACACCACAGGCATCAGCACAATGCAGTGTCAGAGCACAGATCATCCAGTTGTAAAATGCTCCTGTCAACACAGACGTTTACTAAGCCAATCCACAAGAGATTTTTCTGGTAAATGCCATCAGAAACAAGACTAAATTTTGTTTAAACTGTAAGCAAAAAAAAAAAAAAACAAATCAGAACTTTCGATAGAAAAACAGTTCAGTCATTGCAGTATGTAGGTTCACAACATTACGAAGTTCTTACATTACATCAAATAAGAAAACCACCTTGGCTAGAGCCCAAGATGGAATCATAATAACCAAATTCTCAGTTGCAGTAAGTTTTGACAAAAAAAAAAAAAGGCTTTGATCATTTCCAGTTATCAGCTACTTTTATTCTGAGACTTCCTAAAGCACCTTACAAAACCACACTAGGCTAGAAACATCAAACCAGGTAATTCCAGAGCTATGTGACCAGACTAAAAAGGAGAAAATGATCAATTTATCCCATTTAGAAAAAGAATGATGTAGATACACTACTTTGAAGCTAAAGTAACACCCTATGCCACAAGAATGCAGTAACAAAACGAAGAACGAACTTGCACCCTATTCTAATGAAATCCACAGAACCCTTATCAGTCCCCTGATTTGTGATCACGCTTCTCAAAGTGAAGAGTTGGGTCAGTTGGCTCTTTGGGTAGTTACTTGCTTTATGTAAAGTTGAATGTCACATCTAAGCATCTTTAACACACTTGACTCTACCTCCAAACAATCAAGGATTTCCACCAATTAAAATGTATTTTTCAGTTTACAACCCTGTTCCATCTTCTGTCATAAAACATTAGTGTTGCCACCCCTGATATAACAAACTTGAGAGGACTATTTTCAGAACTGAAACCACAGTGTGGGTAACGGGGGACTCAGTCTTAGATGCATTTCCTCTTTTGGTGGGTGTAGCAATATAACAAGTTCAAATACTTTCACCAAATGAGATGATGATCTGTGGTTCTTCTTTAAGGAAGGTCATTCTGTATCCCTGGTACATATTCAACTTACCTCCTTTTGAATATTTGTGTTTTTTAGTTAATGATATGGCTCTAACGCACTGAGACTGTCATTAGCTGATTACTATCTCATTTTTTTTTAAAGCCAACGTTTTAAAATGGGAAATTTCAAAGCATTTCAGATATATGGTAGTGATATTTCTCACCATGGAAAGTGGCAATTCCTGTTTGACCATGAAAAGATTCTATTTAGGATGGGAATCTTTAGAGAATATTAAAGCCATTCCAATAATATTATATACCATCCATGTTTCCTCAGAATGTATCTAGTAATGAAAGATAACGTAATACAAATGAGTTTATGATACATCCCAAACACATGAAAATTTAAGAATTTAAATATCCAGTGATCATACTAGATTTATTTAGAATGCATTTAATAATGAAGAAAAATAAGCAAAAAACAAGCAAACAAACAAAAAAGGAACAAAGACTAAGGACATAAGAGGTGCTGTCATCTCTACTGAAGCGGCTGCTCTGCCTTCCTCCAGCCCTTCACCCAAAGCAAAATGGACCCGCTCCTTCTCTCTGTTGTCAGAACCCTTCATGTACATTTCGATTACAGCACCTATAAAGTATTAGAATTATTGGTTCAACCTGGTTTTCTGTACTGTAAACTCTAAAAAGACCAGGAACAGTGTCTTACCACATTTTCATCTCCAGAGTCAAGCACAGTGCTAAATATGTAAGAAACACTGCATGTCTGTCAACTTGAACTGAAGTTAAGATCTTTAATTTTTTTAATTATGTTTATGCTATGACTATCTGAAAACTACTGAGTGTTTAGATTTTAAATTTCCAGTGTTGACAACAAATGAGCAAAAATAATCTGGCTTTTGTATATTTAACTTAAGATACCATTATGTTATTATATTTCAACTATTTTTTTTCAATATTAGTTTTGGAAATAAAAAGAATGGCCAGTGAGATAAGGTAAACACTAAGAATTACAAGTTTGAACCTTCAGATTCCTTCCAGAACTTTGAATCTAAGAATAATACTGCATCTACTCAAAGTTGTAAATTTGACGTTGAGCCTTCTTTCATATAAACTAGATTCAACTATCACTCCTTGGCATATTTTCCAAAAAAAAAAGTGAATTATACCCGATTGTCAAAGAAAATACACTGAATACAGTAAGCACTTCTCACTCTCTTTAACTACTAAGGATTTGTGTGTTTGTCAGTTTTGAGGGGAATTCTTTGGTGACTTAAGAAACTCCCTTCATTTTTACCCCCTGATTTTCTGACTTGTTTATCACACATAAAATGTAAATTGGAACGATATTATGTTGGAAGATTTGTCCGAAAGCTTTAAGAGTGAAAAGTTCTTATTCTGTACATGTAGTAAGAGAAATGTCACCCACATGGATCAGACCACATCTAAAATACTGGGCTGGGCTTTCCTGGTGGCGCAGTGGTTGAGAATCTGCCTGCCAATGCAGGGGACACGGGTTCGAGCCCTGGTCTGGGAAGATCCCACGTGCCGCGGAGCAACTAGGCCCGTGAGCCACAGCTACTGAGCCTGCGCGTCTGGAGCCTGTGCTCCGCAACAAGAGAGGCCACGATGGTGAGAGGCCCACGCACCGCGATGAAGAGTAGCCCCCGCTCGCCGCAACTGGAGAAAGCCCTCGCACAGAAATGAAGACCCAACACAGCCGTAAATAAATAAATTAATTAAATTAAATTAAAAAAAATAAAATAAAATAAAATAAAACACTGGGCTGATCCAGGGAGCCAGGACACTGGCAAAAAACAACAAATACCTGCTAGGGGGAATTAAACCATAAAGGGGCAAATTAACATGTCAGGGGAAGGGCCACTGAGAGAATCAGAAAATCTAGAAAGAGACAAGGTTCAGCCTAGAATGAATGATAACCACTTTCCACTGTTTAAAGGATTATCTCATGGAAGGTGCATTATACTTTCTCTGTGTGATTCTTAAGGGTACACACCAAAAGATACATGACCGGGAAATGCAAAGAAGCAAACTTCTATGAGGAAAAACTTTGTAAGAAATCATGAAAAATGGAGTGGACTGCCTTAAGAGGTAGTGAGTGAATTCCGAATCTAGCAGAAACTAAGCAGATATTTTCAGAATACTGAAGGAGGGGAGAAAACACATTTATTCACTAAAACGAAGCGAATGTATGCCCCCAATGTGGGAGGGTAATACTTAAAAGGCTGCAGATACAAAAATATACATGGTTCCTGCTCGTAGGGAACTTACAGTCAAGTGGGAAGGGACTGAGAAGAAACAAGGAAATAGATACACAAAGTATCGGGCTGGCCAAAAAGTTCGTTCGGGGTTTTCCGTACTGTTACAGAAAGACCCGAACGAACTTTTTGGCCAATCCCCAATACTTTTGAGGTTAAGTGATAATAGGAAGAAAATTAAGAAAAGACAACTGAACCCACACCCCAATATCAACAAAGAGCCAGCCATGACAAGATCTGAGCGAAGAGCAGTAGAGGCAGAAAAATGAACAAGTACAAAGACAGCCCTGCCCCCAGGCAGAAACAGGCTTGGCAAGTTCAAAGCCAATGTGGTTGGTGAGGAGCTGGTGAGGAGGACAGTGGTAGGAAACAGGAGAAGAGTTCGTCGGGGAAGCAAATAAAGGATTCTATTTGGACCATACCAACTCTGAGATGCCTTCAGAACATCCAAGTGAACATTTCAAATAAGCAATAAAATGTACGAGACTGGTGCTCAAAGAAAAAGATCAAGGCTAGCTATATACACTTGGAGAATAGGCCCAGAGATGGTTTTTAAAACCATAGTATTAAAGGGCATCATCCAACAAGAAAGTATGGATCAGAGGTTGGCAAGCTACAACACTCAGGCCAAATGCAGCCTGAAACAGTCTTCTAGGACACAGCGCTCTCATTCATTCACAGGTTGCCCGCGGCTGCTTTGGCACTATAAGCTGCGGCGGCGTGATGGAGGCCACGGGGACTACGAAGTCCACATCTACTAACTGGTCCTTTACAGACAAGGCTTACTGGTACAGACGGACAAGGCTAGATTCCGGAGCTAAGCGCAGGGGCAGTCAAACCTACAAGTCAGGCAGAGGGTATGTGAGGAGCACAAAGTGAGACAATAAACAAAACCAAAAAAAATACCAGGAGACTGTGGTGTCAGAGAAGCCGAGAAAAACATTATTTTTGGACGACTGTAATGAATAGTGACCACTGAGTTTGACAGCACAGTGACAACTGATAATGCACTAAGAATAGTTTTACCTCTCAGGGAAGCAACCAAGACAAGCAGCAAAACCCCAAACACTGTTTTCTTGTTTGTTTCATAACGCTTTATAACCTTGGCCTAACTCAGAGCAGGATCATAGCAGGACTCAATAATTGGGGTTTCTTTGCATATTTTTCCTCTTAGAAGCCTAAGAGCAAACCAGCTCTCAGGGGGAGCATAAGGGGGACCTGATTATTAGCATATGCCAATTTCCATCGTGTAAACACTCCCAATTTCAAGCTACCAAGAGTATATCAACTAAGTCACAAAATGCCTGGCTCTCTAACACCCAGTTCTCACTAGCCAGCGCAAGCTACTCTGACCTAGCTCCAGCACACCACTGTCTCGGGGAAGTGGGGGGCAGAGGACCTAAGCAAGAATACATCAAGAAGTGGTGAGTGTGTGAAGACAGCACTTATAGAAGGGTTAAAACAAAAGTCTGAGATTCCCCAGAAATGTAAAAGTTAGTTGAATCCCCATACAACTGAGGCAAAGCACTAAAACTTGAAATAATTGTAGACTTAGTTCTACAATTATTTCACACTTAGTTCTTCATTAAATCCATGTGTTACAGAGATGTTAGCTTCTATGAGGACTGCTTACACCTTTAAAATTATAGATACGTATTTCCTAGAATACATTAATAGCTTCCTTAAATGGTAGGTCAGAGGGCGTAGATGACATATGTAAATATTTGGAACCACGTGTTCTAACTAACAATTTACCTATGTATGCTATTATAAAACTTTAGGTAAATAACAATGAATCACGGATACAAAGGTGAATATAAAATGCAAGGATATTTAAATTACAATGAAACAGGTCTTTTTTAATCCTCAGGATTTTTATACTAAAGCAAACCCTCTAGTAAATGCCTACTGACCTTGTATGGTCTCAAGGAAATGCGTGGGTAATCTGAATGTGAACAATATACTGCCTAGGTAAGCAGGATAGAGGCCCCAGAGAAGTCCCACTCCTAATCCCCAGAACCTGTCAGCGTGTTGCCTTACAGGGCAAGAGGGATTTTGCAGATGCGATTAAATTAAGGATCTTGCTATCGCCGTGGGTCATCTGGGTGGACTCAGTGTCATCACCAGAGTCCTTACAAGCAAAACAGGGAGACAGGAGGGTCCGAGTCAGAAAGAGCTGAAGGTGCTGCTCTGCCGGCTTTGAAACCAGAGTAAGGGGCCACCAGCCAAGGAATGGAAGCAGCCTCTGCAAGCCGGAAAAGGCAAAAGAAACGGACGAACAGGGCTCTAGAAGGAACCAACTCTACTGACACCTTGATTTCAGCCTCGGGAAACTGATTTTGCAATTCTGACCTCCAGAAGTGTAAAACAGGAATAAGCACTGCCTAAAGCCATGAAGTCTGCGGTAATCTGTTTCAGCAGCAACAGGAAACTCATCCACCATGCCTATGCCATCTTCTCACAACACCAATACAGGATAGAGCCTTCATTTACTGCCAACGACTCCATGCAGGGAACACCTGAGATAATTTAAGAGATAATGCCTATCCTAATACCCGGCATCCCTCAATAAATACTAACTTCGCCCTTTCTTTTCTTCTGCTTATACTCTGAGCAAAAAGACATAGAATTTATGGGCCTGCTAAATTAAATGATCTTAAAACCCTGTTTGCACCTCAGAAAATTCAGATTTACGCAATCATTTTAGATTTTTAATTATTTTTTTAACATTTTATTTCATTCCTTTTCCCCTTAAGGAGTGTTTTGTAAATTCTGCTCTATCCGGGCTCACCTGGGAGGATAAAGCACAGAGTGGGGAGCTGCCCAGGTCTCAGCCGGCGCATCAAGGAGGCGAGCACACTCCGTGGGCACAGCATACGAGCTGCACACGGAGCTGGCGGAGCTGGAGGACTAGGGAAAGCAGGCAACCTGCGGCAGGTGTTCTCCACTCCTTCATTCCACGACTAGTCTTGAGCACTTCGTAACGACCAGGCATATAATGGAAGTTTTCATGGGTCTCTTAGCCTGGATTTCCCGAGAAGCAGAGCCTGAGAAAAAAGCTTATGTGCAAACGATTTCGTTGGGAAGTAAGATCGAAGGGGAAAGAGGGAAAGCCCTCCACCATGGCTGGTCACTGGGTCCACAAACCACCCGAGAAAGTGAGGATGGGGGGTGGGGAGGCAGCTGGGGGGAGGGAAGGGTGTTTCCCTATCCGCTCTGCTCCCCGGGAGCACCAAGGCCCAGGCCTGTGGCAAAGCTTTGTCCATGTGCACTTGGGCGAAGGTGACCAAAGCCTGAGAAGCTGGGTGCCACACCATCGGCTCAAGGAAGACGCGGGGCTGGACCACATGAAGAAGCGCACAGGAGGCTTCTGACAGGTGGCATCTGCCTTCCTGGTGGGTAAGGATGTCACCTGCCTGAATCAACAGCACAGGAGGTAGGAAAAGAGGACAGACAGACAGTGAATACCTGGCTCCTTCCTGCCAGGGCATCCCAGATGCTGAGAGGGCTTCTGATGCGACTGAGACAACCGTGGAGAAGAAGAAAGGGTATGCACGCTGGCATGCCGCCTGCATGGGACCAAAGGTTTGTTTTTAATATCCCAAGCAGACAGAACGTTCAGAACTAAAATGAACAAGCAAATGAAACGTGATAAACCAACACGGGTCCGTCTACGTTCTATGAAATGGGAAAGTTTTCAAGATCCGATTCTTCAGCAAAGTACTGAAGAAGAAATCATCTGTACATTGGAACAAAAAAGGCAACTTCATGCCCCACGGAAACAACATGGGGGAAAAAGAAAAAAAAAAAAGCATTAACAAAGTCTAATGACCCAGAGTTTTACAGATCACATTTTCTATCTCTAATGTAAATCCCATCTGTGAATTCTAAATCTACAGTAAGTGACAGGGACTTAAAATGAGCTAAATAAGTATCAGTTGACTAAAAACAAGGAGGTTACATTTGGGGGCAGCGAGAAGAATCATCTGAGTAAATCAGAGAAGCCACTTGGGGAATTTGGAACGATGAATATGGATTTATAAACTAACTCCAAGCACTGGGTTTATGCAGCAAACTTCAGAGCCATTGAGACCTAACTCTGATCAACACAACAATTCATTAAGGTAAAAACCCCTAGAAGATGGAAATTATTCCTTTTACAGTTCTGATGAATCAGTCAGCTACAAAAAAATAGGAACAAAGAAGATAAGGAATAGGACAAGCATTTTGATAAACCCATACTTCTGTGGAGTTCTCCAAGTTAAGTAAATAAAATGGTGAAAGTAGTATATGTTCTATGTAAGAAAACAATCTTTCCTTCACAGGTTAAAGCGCTTAAAACGTGGTTTAATTTTATCAATAACAATGTAACTCCCTAAAATTAAAAATGGCACCTTTAAACAGTTTCCCAGAACTCTGCAGGATACTCAATCATTTTCAACTACACAGAATTCTGTATTCCCAATTAACTTAACCTATTACCATAGAGCAGAAAAGGATTTCACAAGCCTTACCAAGACAATCTGACATGGGGATACTTATGAGATTCACCATCAGCTGTATCCTGGGGGTCTAACCACGTACACACATACCCGATTAAAGCCATTTAACCCAAGTCTTGGTTTCCATTTTTCTAACTTAGAGATAATAATGCCTGCCTTATGCAGTTGTCATAAGGATTAAGTACAATAACACATGTAAAAGATGAGTATACTATGGGACACTGAAAATGTTCAATAAAACTAACGGCTGTTGTTGTTATCGCTACTATAAGTTGTCTATCATTAAAAGCACTGTACCTGGAAATTAGCTGACTGGCTATGACTTTCATTTAGCCATCAAAGCTAAATGTACTATAGAAAACTGGAGGGACAATTAAAATTGACAGGATATTAATGTAATCCACAAAAGAAAAGTGCTTTAGTTTCTTCAGGAAAGCATCGACATAGTATAAGCACTGGTTTGAGTAACCACCAAAGACAGTGACGTGACCTAGACCACAGGCAAAGGGACCACATGCAAAGGCCACAGAGCAGACACACGAGCAAGCGACAAGACGTGGGGAGGAGCTGGGCTTGGGCGGAGGATGGGAAATGGTGTGGCGATGAGCCCCCAAAGCATCCACAGGAATGGACAAAGGAGCATGGGTCACAGACAAAGAAGACAAAGCTGGGGAAGACGCCACGTGTCACCTTCGAGCCTGAGACACAGCAGCCTCAGTAAGAGAATGGGAACACCGGGGCTGAGACCCAGGCTGGGAGGGGCAGCAGAGGGGAAGAAAAGGTGACATTCCCCAACGCCAGCCCTTTTTTAAGGCTAGTTTCTCAATTTATTAACTCTTGTTTTTTAAAATATCAATTACTAGATTTAAAAACTCATTTTTTTAAAAGTACTTAACATGTGTAGAGGTTTTGGCATGTGAAAATGTCCTTTCTTTTCAGAGACTGTGGTGATAACTGATGACTGTTATTTGATAAATATTATTCATTGGACAAATGCAGTTTGTAACCTGACGTAGATCAGAAACACTGCATCGCGTGTCTGTGCGATTCCCCGGCCTCTGAGTAGCGGGACTAGGTCGACTTGTGCACTTCGTGTCGACGTGGTAACCCAGCCGCTGCACAAACATTTCCACTCGCTGACACTCTGTGGTGTAACGTCCTTACTGCTAGAACGTTCCTGTTGTGTTGAACTGCTGACATCTGAGTCTAACTTCCAGCTTCCTCCAGACTCGAGAGGAGATCTTCTTCGTGGTTACGATGACCTTTAAAGACTCGAAGAAGCAATGACGGTGTGCCTGCCGCTTCCCCTCTGCCCCATCCCCTGAATCTTCTCCAGTATCCCTCAACTGACCACAGGAAGGGAGGTCTTCTTACTTTCTGACACCTCGCGGGTCTGGGTCTCTCGTCAGCCAGAGTGCCTACAACATCCTAAGAACTGGCTGAATTACTTTGGGTGTTATCTGAACAGGGCAAAATAGAGCAGATCTTTATAAATTTCTGAAATATTGTCCTAAATGCTTAGTTTGTAACCAGCTAAATCCCCCCAGTTTACCATTACATAGTGTGCTGTGTCAAGCCAGGACTCATATTCCATTCTTACATAACTTGATTTTTTTCAGTGTAAAGGTAGGACTTTACATTTAATCCTTCCTCAGTTCTAGCCCCCCCAAATTTTTTGAAATGATTTTAAATCACGATGGTCATCTACTCTTTGATCTACTCCTCCCGGGTTTCTGTCATCAAACAATTTGATAAGGTTTTATGTCTTTATTCTAGATGTTGATAAAACTTCTACTAAAAAAAAGAACCACTAATTTAGGCAACTTCCAATTCAAAATAATTATTTGGTTTTAGACGTGATACGTGTAAATAAGAGCTACTTAGTGACGAGCACCTAAAATGAAACTTTCTAAGTACAATGCCATTATGACACGAAGAACCCCATTCGTTGTAATTTACGTTAAACAGCATTGGCTTTTAGAGGTTTGAACAGATATTTTCATGAGCACAGGTGATATCAAAACAATGCTCTCCCCAAATGCATGTTTCTACCTAGGCATTTCACGACCTGTATATGCACAGCTTCTGCCTTCCACAAACAATCCAAGAACGGAGATGTTACAGAAATACAGTTGCAATTCACTTGGCAGTTTGATGCCTCGTACTCGCACATGACAACACATTGATTTTGCTTCTACCTCCATGCAGACATCTATGTAAAGAAATCCATTAGGCAGACAGTTCTCATCTCTATTGACTGACAGAGTGACAATTGAATACTTTTCACCTTCCAAAGTGAGTGACAGTTAGACACTTAAACAAGCCTTCAAGTTGCAATAATAGTATGAAACACTTTCAATTATCTGAATCAAACAAATCCATGATCCTACTGGTTGAATGCATTTTTCTGTCTGCTGCTATGCCTGGCTTGGTTTACACTATTGTTTGGATAATTTTGTGCCTATTACAAGAATGTTTTTCTCAAAGAGTAAACTCGTTTTATAAGTGGTGATTTATTTTTAAAATGTTAGAGGTTTCTATAAACATTTAAAACATGCGTATACAGCCTAACCAAAACCTACTTATTTCTCCTCATGCTTATGAACTTTTCCAAACCTAATGTTGCACTCCAAAAGCATTTTGTGTATTAGTCGGTTCTTGCATTGTAACGTCCATTATCGCATGACAATTCCATGAATGTTAAGTGATAGTACAATGATAACAGACTAATTAAAATGCAAACATCACTTACAATACTTAATCTACTTATTTTACACTCCTAATCTTATGGATCTTACCACTCTTCTAAAAAGCTGGGGTAAAAATTAACAGGTTGAAAGCCCTCTCTCAGTTATAATCCAAATGTGTATATTCATTAGCAAAAAACAATCATATGTGAGAAGCATGCAGCACACAGATAAGGTTTTGCAAAAATCAATGATGAATAGCGACCAAAGAACACTAACCACACCTCACAAAACTGCAAAGACTAAAGGGCGTAGTGCTTTGCTGTACCCCCGTCAATCACACAGAAAAACAAACTCACCCTCATGATTTAAACACAGACACTGCATAGGGACACGCAAGTCGCATCAGAGTGGCTCTAAGGTTCTATACGACTGTGCGGGCAGAAATAAAAGAGAGTCAGAAGCAAGCAGAACTACTTCATAAAAATATAATCATTAATGAGGGGGTTGGACTTTTAAATTAAACAGCTACATCAAAAATGACCGAAGCATTTTAAGGGTCAAATTCAGTGTGAGGAGTAAAAAGATCTAAAAATAAAACATTTTTACACCCTTTCCTTAAATTTTTGGCCGAGTAACAATGACATATAGCAACTTAGTAGATTTGAATATTTAGTAAACATTTTTTCTTCTCTAATATAGTTTTTGTTTTGTTTGTAAATGGAGGCAAGTGACAAAGAAACTATAAAATAATCTCATCTTTGCAAATTTACTCTACGTTTTCAAAATAAACAGCAATTGCTGCTTAGCCTAAAAACTGAGCTTTTGAGAAATGCAGATAACTTGGGAATGTGGAAACACTTGGTCAGAATACACACAGATATAGTTAGGGAATATGAAAATGATATTTCTCACTAAAATCACATTTGGCATTTCTACTAGAACATGAAAACCAAGGAATGGCTTTTTAAAAATGACTAGCTTGTGGTCAAATATAAAAAAGAAATAATAGCTTATTTTTATTATTAAGGGACTTGCCCTTTCTTCTTGAAGTCAGGTTACTAAGCTTACAGCTTTTAGAAGTCAATACTAGTTGAAGGTGCCAATACAGAATCTACTGTGTGCACAACATCAAATGACCCTGTGCAAAGAGCCCGGCTGTTGCAGGCTATACAGCAAATTGATTTTCGGAAAAGGAATGCTGCCTGTATTTAACCTAACAGTGTAACCCTGTTGTACTACATGGAAAGGGATCATGCATATTGATTTCTTTATTACAATTCTTCTTGTGATCGGTCAACATTCACAAAACACTCTATTCTCAAAGAAAATCGTTTGGTAAAAAATTCACTAAGTAGACACTGGTTTTTCACGTGAATTCTGTGCCATCTGCTTTCAACAGATAATAGTATGAGACAGTTTATTTCTTAACTTCCAATTGCCTTTTCTCAGCCTCTTAAAATAATGTATACTACTGGTAAATTGGCACGAGGTAGCTGTTCCATCATTATGTTAATTATGAGAAAATGAAGTTCTTTAACAGGTTTATTATTTTAATACTTCAAATTAAAATAGGTGAAGAAAGATTCATTGCCCTTTCAACATAACTTCTTAAAATAATTTTTCCCAGTGTGTCTATAATCTGCTCTAATAATATTTTAGGAGTCACTGCTTGCTATTTCTAAAAGAACACATGGAAACGTATGCTATGTTGGTGTGTATCCACAGTGATGAACTAAAAACATAATAGTAATAGAACATGAATTTTATATTGCTTTCTTTGGAGACAATTAAACTTATAAGTCTCCTAATGTGTAGTTTCCAGAATCGATGTAAGCAATTAAAAAACTGCAACAAAAATGTTTTGTGAGGCATAATTACTATAAGGTCACTAGATATTATTTGGAGTCAGTTTAGTTTATCACATTACGACATGACAGGACGTGAGGCAAAAATTATAAATTCCTTCCCTAAATCTGTCCTTTTCTGATCTAGATGGATGAAGAATAATTAACTCTTAATTATTCAGATGACTTCAAGGCAGTTTTAGGATTCAGTAAAGATTGCAGTCATTTTAACCAAGGAGAGCAGTCTCCCATCATTTATCAAATCTTGCAACTTGACCAATGATGAATAAAAAAATCTATGTTTACCCACAGCCCTAACTGCTACCTTAGAGGTTGTTAAGCAACAAATTTCCTTTAAACTCCACCGTATGCAAATCATCAGACACAATTTGCATTTTAAAGTATTTAACTCTACATATTTATTGGATTTTGAGGCCATGCTGATCACTGATTTATGTGCTTCTGGCAATCATATTTCCATATTTGTGTGACTTTGATGACAGTAATAATTCAAATATGCAGAAAGTTGTTCTTTGAACAATATCTTTAATTACGTCCTCAAAGCATCATTGTTTTGCCTGGTGTCCTGACAAAAAGGGTTTGAAATAAGAGATGGCATAATAATCCAAAACGCACGGAAATATATTTGTCATTTTCTGTGTACTACCAAATGCACAGAAGTGACTTTTCACATTAACCAATCCTTAACCTTAAAAAGGCTACAAAGCCCAGCAAACTTGTACTTAAATACTTTTATTAATACTGACACACTTTCACGACAAATTCAATCACAGTTCATAACATTTCTGTTCAAAATGCAAAACCTGCCCCATTTACTTTGCCGCTAACTCAAAAAGTTTTGCTGTCGTGTTTTTTTTATTGAGGTCATCACAAATTATGTGCTTTCTTATGAAAGCCATCAAGAAATATCATCATTAATAGATTCACAAATGTTTTATCTATTTGTTTCTCAAACACAACCGTGAACCATAGCTCTGGAACCATTCTCAAGATAATGTTAATGATGATTTTACCATTCAATTATATAAATAAACTTCTTACAATAAACATTCAGACATGTAAAAATATAGCCATAAATTTTAGCTAAGTAAAACTAATGTTAACAGTAGTCAATTTCAAAATTAACTAAAAGACAAAACATATCTTTTTTATTTCACAATTTTTTTCTCAATTTCACAAACAAACCTACATTTTTACATGCGTTTATTCTGTAATAACTAACATTCTACATGGTGCTTAATCAACTCTGCATATTAAGCAGAGTTCATTAAGCATTTTCAATGAACAATGAAATGGGTTGATTTTATAAAACACAAAAGAATTCTCAAGGATAAAATAAAAATCATTAAAATCCAATCTTTAAAAAATAAAAAAATATTATGTATTATAAAATCAGAAATAAGGCCCAGAACATATGAGTATTACATTCTCTAGCTATTTCAAAAATCTGTGATCTTTAAATACCCACAGAATGCAAATCTGGGGAGGAAAATTAACATGTGCTCAAATTTCCCCAGATGGATATAAAAATAATGTGAAACATATTATATGTATAATATAACTACACAATTTAAAGCACATATATACATGATGTTTTCAATTCCTACTAAAGTTTACATTAATAGTTATTCTTTAGATAAAGCTAAAATGTTTATTTACGGATGTTAAGATCAAGCTTAATGACTATCATAGTTGGATAAATGTCTACCTGTTTTAAGGAGAACATTCCAAGCAAGTTATCATGTAACATAAACCCAAGTCAGCCACTCCTAAATGAATTTGAATTAGAAAGACACAATTCAGAAATATTCACAATGTCAGAGTTATTCTAATTAAAACAAAAGTAGGTTGAAATAGTTTCCAAATAATTATTTTATGGCTACTTTTACACACATCATTCCTAATAATCATACTGGATATTTTATATATCACATTTTTCCTTTATATTGTTTTAAACTTAATTCAATATTCATCTAGGTAGTAACATTTTTCTAAGAGTTCTTTGCTCATTAAAACCGTAAAATCTTGTCATCCTCTAAGTATGTAAATAGCAGTTAGGAAAAATATAGGACATTTACTAAACAACTTAAAAAATATAAAGACAAACTGCCGTTTATATTGCAGCGATGTTCGGGACGTAAGGTTACGGTAATATCTTCAGTTCTACATACAAAGAAGAGGAAGAAAAGGAAAGGGAAGGGAAGGGAAAGAGAAAAGAAGGGCAAGAAGAGAAAGGATGGGGGGTGGGGAGGGAGACCCAGGCTGAGACCGGGGGGAGGAAGAGGGAGAGGTGAGGGGGAATTGCAGGGACACCCCTTGCCTCCCCCTAGTGGTCAAGCAAGAAACAGCACGGCAGCCTCTCCCCAGCAGGCTGGGGACGGTATTCACAGAGCAAGGGCAGGACTGCTGCGGGCTGGCGGATGAGCAGCGATTCACACAACGCCGACCGCAGGAAGCCAAGAGCCAAGCGCTCTGGAGGGGAACTCTGGAGCCCAGCAGTTCTCGCTCAGCTGTACATTTGAACATATCCCACAGCAAACACCAGTGAGGTAGGAGAGCCCATATATTAATACCTGTGTACAGCATCACAGCTGCAGGAGACCGTGCTTAATAAGTAACTAGGTTTACCGCATCAAATCTCATGCTCACAGCAGCTTTCCCTTTCACTCTCTCTCTCTTCTTTTTTTTTTTTTTGGCCTACGATAGTGCAAATGGACAAATAGGAAATCACACAGAAATGTATCTGTATTATGCTACTAATGTGTTTTTTAAGCAACAAATACAAGTCAGAAATAGTGGAATAAACTGGATTTTAAATCAATCCAATGCTCTTGTATGAATCACATACACTATACAAAATTCTGTTATAATCCTTTTTATATAATTACACAAAAAAGACATGTTTTCAGAGATTACTCTCAATTTTACAGCTTTCACAGGCTTGAACTAATCGAGAAAAGTCGGCTTTTCACTGTGGATATTAACAACTCAGGAAATACAATGAATAAGCAAACAGGAAGTCTACACAGATAAATAAAAAAAGCTAGTTCAACACCTGAATAAAATTACTGTATATCAGGTAAAAGAAGAATGCACTACAAAACTCAATTGTGAGGAAAATTATGTACTAAAATAGTACATTCAAAACAAGTATATAATTTAATTCAAACTTCAGCACACTAAAAAGCAATATAAGAAAATAACAACAGGTTTTATTAATAAAATTCAAATTATTAACAATCTAAAAGAGTATGTTAGATACATTTAGTGGCAGGATTTAAAAATCTGCCTCTGATTATATATATATAGAAATACAGAAATAATATTCTTGGTAAATAATCTCCACATTACTCAACATTTCTCTCTTGAGCCACGAGTCTACCTAACTCTCTGCTTCCCTTTCTGAGGTTCATTAAGGTGCTACCGGGACTCATTACTGTCTATCTCTTGCCCTGTCCCTTAATTGCCCTCTAGGCACTACCCTTGTAATCAGTGAAATGTTCTGAGCTTGGCCAGGTGCTCCCGAGGGCATCTGATACATCTCCACGGTTTAGGAATCAAAGTATACAATCAGTATGTCCAGGTTCGAAACACCAGAGGGGACAGGACTAATATTGTTTGCATGATTAAAATCTGTGTTCCTCGATCCTTTTGTAAACTTACATTACATGGTCTCAGGGCGGGGTCAAATATCTTTTGTCCTTTTAAGGTCTGTAACAAATAAAGGATTGTTCATGTATGTGTGCAAATGTATGTAGGCACATGAACACTAACACACATCCATAAAAAATGGACCGCATACAAAAAAACCCCTCACATTTATATAAATGTTAAGTGTCTTGGAAAAATCCGTTATTTTTATGTAAAGTAACCTAACTGAAGTTGTGAAATTTAAGTCCTTTTGAATCACAAAGACTTATCTGAATATTCCAGCTATCCCTTAACAAAATGTGTGAATGAAATTTCTTTTAATTAGTTACTATTGTGGCCCATTTCTTAATTGGCTCCTATTATAATGATAAATATATACATAAGCATCGATGAAAAAATACAAAAATAATTCATTTGTCTTCAAGGGAGAATGTAAAATTTATATATAAACTCTAAACATGAAAAAAAAATTCTCCTAGAACCTTGGCATTATTTTTATAATTTGTATAGTTGAGCAAAATGCTTATTAATAATAGATTAAATAGTTGTAGCCCAACCATATAAATTGGCAATTGATTAAAAAAAAGGATCTAAAATTGCAATCTCAGAGTATCACATGAAACCCATACTTTCATGTGTAAAATTAAAACAAAAAGCTAAACCTTGAACTGCTTGGTTCAACCAACCTGCAGGACATAAAATCACATTGATATTACGTATGTGCACGCACATGCACACACACGCACACACACACACACACACACACAACTCAAAGAAAAACAAACATTCAGTGAAACGAGACGGATGAATCAGGCGGTAGGCCTGGGGTGGGGGGGAAAGCCCAGTCTTTTCCACATTTTTGTTGCACTTGAAACCCCCCCCAAACAATAAATTCAGACTCATTTACTCAGATGTCGCAGTTCTATTTATGGATGAGGGTGAAAGGTCAATAATGATACTTATCATCTCAGCGATATGCTTACAAGCTATTTCTACAGCCTAGTGGACAGAGACATGTCCAATTGTAATGCAGATTTTAAGTACTTTACTAAGCTAAGAAATATTTCTCTAAATAGTAAGCTTGTAGTTATATTATTTTAGCTTGATTAAATTATGTTTAAAATATTTAGGTGCGGATCCAGATTAACAAAAAACATATTTTTTTAAAAATACGTACATATGTTTGTGTGTATTACATTTGAAATAATACTTAGTGAAAGCCAGTAATTAGACAATACAAGTGATAAATGACTCAAGTGCTTCAATTTAGAAGCTAAAATAAATTAAAAAATAAAATGATTGAGTTTGGGGAAGCAATAACTTATGGAATTTATAAGGATTCTTACAATAGTTATCTTTTTTTACATAATTCAATAATTACTAGTATTCCTCACGTAATATAGAATTTTAAAAGTAAATAATTTGTGATTAAAGAAAATAAATAATGGCATTACTATACATTGCTCAAAGAGGAAAAGGTGAAAATACCACTTTTCAATCATTTTAAAAAGACATTCTTTAAAAAAATAACAACACTAGATGACTAAGCACATGAAATAAGAAAAATGTACAGGGCAACTCATTTATAGTAATTCAACCTTCATCTTCTGATTTAGTTACTGTAAAAAATCTATTATAAGTTCCATTTGGTAGTGAACTGTAGCCATCTACTGGAGATGAACAGTTAAAGCAAATGTTTAATATCATGTTTCTCTCTTAAGAAACCAGTATTCTTTGTGCTTAACTTAGTGGACCAGAGAAATGAACAATCCTAGATGCAGTAAGATAAAATTTAATTTCTTGTATCAGCCTCACAATCTCAAACCTGTAAAGATATATGATTTAGTAGTTTAATACGTTATTTTTAATATAACTTTCTATGTATAAATAGCTTTCTATCACTTGAGAGATTTTTCTGGGTCTATTAACCTACCTTCCCCAAGCCTTACATTCTTAAATCACATAGCTATGCAAATTCCAAAGTTTTAAGTGAAATTACCCAGCAAGTACCTTTAGTTACCAAATTATAAGCTGGATATATAATCACAGCTTTTGTACTATATTTTACTCAGTTTGGCACTGAAAGAATTTTCAAAGAAATGAAAACAAAACAAACAAAAAAACACAAAAACAAGGGCCAAAACATGGCCTTTGTTTTCCTGTTAGAGAGAGGCCATTTAAAATACTAATTCTG